>NC_056733.1:1091578024-1091640524 GCF_019279795.1 Protopterus annectens | reverse complement strand
GTGTTTTTTACTAAATAAATAATTTGGTTTTATGCTATGCATGTCCTTTACCTGCTTGGATTTCTTCATTTATATTTTTGGAGCTTGATCTGGACTTTATCTTGTACAGTGGTTTTGTTTTTGGCTATTGTTTTAGAATAATTGATAGTGTAACAGAAAAATACAGAAAGAGAAAATGAAACATGAAAATAATTTTGATAGACACATTTACAGTAAGTCTGTTGTGGCACACTGTGATTTCAGAAAAGTAAATACTATCTTTATGTACCAGATAAATGTTTATGTTAACAATACAGCTACAGTATGAGATATATCCTTAGAGCTCCAGATCTGTTTCTTTCACAGACAGAGATTATCCCCCAGTACTTATATTACAGTTTCAGTACTCCATTTTAAGGCTAACCCTGTTTTCTTTTAACTGCATAAAAACAGTGCAGGTTTAATTGCCTAATCTTTCCAGATTCTAGAAATGGTCCAGTGTTTATCATCATAACCTTATTCACCAAAACAATTTTTGTTATGGTTTTAAAATCACTTGTCTTATTTAGGAATTCAGATACACTGCAGTTTAACCATGCAATTCTCTGATGCATGCTAGGGAACAGCTGACCTGCACTTAACAGTTGTGTTTTTTTTTTACCACTCACCCTCTGAGCTCTGTATTTGGCACAGTCACACTGTACACAAATCCACCAACGTGGAAAATGCTAGCAGGATCAAATGCAGCACTGCAGGGGCATCTTGCAATTAGAATTATTCAGCGGATACGAAATTATAATTTCCCCAGAGAAAGTTTGTGAACATAGTAACCTCAAGTTCAAACTCTCTCTCTCCCCAGGAAGATAAGTAACTGAAGTAAAATGCATGATGGCAATCTTCAGTATGCTAGAAGGGAATTATTCATAAATATATGCTTCCTTGTATAATATTATGTTTTTGTCTTTTTATTTTCAAGTAAATGGAATCTTGTGTAGTGTTATTACAGTGCTTACATTTCATGATTAACTTGCTAAAATACATATACAGTAATTATCTGGCAGACTGCCTGTGTAATTGCTTTGCTGACCGTTAGTGAGTTTCGGTATGAAGTTTCTGAGACAATATTGATATTTACATACTGTGTTGATCTTATAGCTGCAGATATTTTGTCCTGTTCTACAGCATTTTATTTAGGATTTCCAGTATCCACAGACACAGTAATCCTAAATAAGACATGCACAGGGTTTACAGACATACAAACCATCACATGCACCTATATTCATGTACACCAAAAGAATAATACGACATTTATGTTTGTTGCTGAAATATGACTGGTTTAAAAGTATAACAAGTTCTGCATATGAGGAAACAGTGAAGTAAAGAGGTAAATAACTCAGGCTTTCTGCTATCAGAGCAGAGTATTAATTATAAAACAGTACACTGAAAAACATCACATCAGAGTCAGTACATTAGAAATATATATAAGGTAATTATTAATACCCCTTATTTTTTCAAAAAATGATAAGTCATTTTAGTGTTTCACTACTTATGCAAAGCATGGACAATGCCATCCACATGGATTTTGACAGAACTCAGCCTTCCACAGCCAGAGCTAAGGGCCTCATGCCAGACCATCTGGGATCTATGGTTCTTGGCTCAACATTCACATTTCTTCCACTCAAGAAGAAACAAAGAATTATAGTCTGCTGTGAGAATAATTAGCAGTTTCATATAGCTCTGTAATGAATCCCAAAATACCACAGGGCCAGGGCATCGGTAATGCATGTTTGAATGGCATGAACTTAGAATAACACACACAGAATCTGAGATGTCACTTCGCCACAAAGATACATACGAACTTTTAGTATTCTACATTTGTCTATCTCTGTGTCTTTCTCGGTCTCTGTCTCTATAGAAAGCTATATGTATACAGATGTATATATCCAGGTGTACTTACTCCCACAGATGTGCCAACAAAATGTAAAAATGAACGTAAGGGTGCAGACTGCTAAATATTCATCTTTGGAGCTAGAAACTCCTTCTCTCTAGAAATTGCATACCCAGCTTGACTTGCTGCAGTTGGACTGCCAAAAATATGACAGCTAAAATATACAATCCAAATACTTGGATACATGAGAGCTGCAAAATTGAAAATCTAGATTTCAGTCTTATAAAGAGACATTCCATTTCAATGAACCAACATAGGTGGAAAAATTAAATATTATGGCATCTAGGAAGAGAAGAAAAAATAATGCATTCAAGCACAAACTCTGATCAAAGAGTATAAGTCAAAGTACAGCAAGCCTGTGGTAAATTCCCATATGAGCAAGTATGACAACGTTAACGCACAACATTAGTTACGGTTAATGAAATCAGTATTGCAGCTTTACTCCATAGGCTTCAGTTTTCATACTGTATGGGAATACTTTACCACCACATCACTGCTTTAGAATAAGAATCATACACCCGCAGTACTTTATGTCTTTTTTAAAAACCTTTATTGAATTATCACTTGTGTGATAGGCACATTTACATTTATATAAAAGTAATTAAACTGTATTAGCAAGTTAAAATTAACAAACATTATGTTTCACATATATTGGTATGTATCATATAACTTAAGCAACATTACATAAATTATTCAATTCCTGTCCCTTTTTTTTAAACAAGAAACATCTTTATTAAACCATCACTTACATTAGTAATCATATATTTATATAAATGAAAACAAACCACACCAACAATCCTAGTTGTCTGATGGTTAGTATTTTGCATTAGTTGAGGTTAAAGCAATAAATATTTCAGTTTCATTCTGCAAGCTAGAGATTTGACCACATAAGGGAGCCCTGACTCATGCCGCTGGTTCATTATGATAAACATACCAACATGAATTTATGTCTGATAGTTAGGATCTATGGCAAATGATCAAAATAATGAAGGACTGAAGCACAAATTATTGATTCCAGCATATTGACAAATGAAAATATTGAAAACATAAACTATTGAAAAACAAAAGACTGCAAAAGGAAAACAACTAGTTTCTTCTTGTGATTGGTTAAGAATACCTTACCACTAACTTCAAACATAATTTGTCTGAATAGTGGTAGTGTTATGGAAAGGTTTTTTTTTTTAAGGTAAAGTGTAGGGTTGGGTTTAGGGGCAGAGGCCAGGTTAGGGTTAGCACACATTAGTAAGGTGATGCAGGGAGGGCAAACCCTATGCCTTACCTCATAAAAAGCCTTTCCGTAATGCTACCACTACACAAGGTACGTGGACAGACACATCTCATACATCAATACATACATGCACAACACTACATCTATCCCCTTTACCATTCTCCGTAATGCTACCACTACACAAGGTACGTGGACAGACACATCTCATACATCAATACATACATGCACAACACTACATCTATCCCCTTTACCATTCTCCGTAATGCTACCACTACACAAGGTACATGGACAGACACATCTCATACATCAATGCATACATGCACAACACTACATCTATCCCCTTTACCATTCTCCGTAATGCTACCACTACACAAGGTACATGGACAGACACATCTCATACATCAATGCATACATGCACAACACTACATCTATCCCCTTTACCATTCTCCGTAATGCTACCACTACACAAGGTACGTGGACAGACACATCTCATACATCAATACATACATGCACAACACTACATCTATCCCCTTTACCATTCTCCGTAATGCTACCACTACACAAGGTACGTGGACAGACACATCTCATACATCAATACATACATGCACAACACTACATCTATCCCCTTTACCATTCTCCGTAATGCTACCACTACACAAGGTACATGGACAGACACATCTCATACATCAATACATACATGCACAACACTACATCTATCCCCTTTACCATTCTCCGTAATGCTACCACTACACAAGGTACGTGGACAGACACATCTCATACATCAATACATACATGCACAACACTACATCTATCCCCTTTACCATTCTCCGTAATGCTACCACTACACAAGGTACGTGGACAGACACATCTCATACATCAATGCATACATGCACAACACTACATCTATCCCCTTTACCATTCTCTGTAATGCTACCACTACACAAGGTACGTGGACAGACACATCTCATACATCAATGCATACACGCACAACACTACATCTATCCCCTTTACCATTCTCTTACTCTGACAATAACTTTAACTTGCAAACACTCCCATTCACTCCCACCACCTACTGACAAAACTTTTGAAATATCCAAAAGTTTAAGCATTAACATCCAACCAAAACCATAAACGCACACTGACAGCATTACATCTCTCCATTTTCCTAACCCTTATTCTAACCCTAACCCGCTAACAACCACATACACACTCCCACCCCCAAATCCACACTCACCTTCAGGAGTCAATTTTCCTACTCTGAACATTTCCAGAGCAAGCAGTCAACCACACGTGCATTCAGCTATAAGTTATCTCACTAACAGAGCACACACACTTCATTCAGCTGATAAAAAAGCATTTGAAAGAATGGTGACCCAATGCTTAATACATTGCATTGGCTATGGTTAAAACAATAAATGCTTCAGCTTCATCCCACAAGCTAGATTTTTGATAATGTACACAAATCGTTATCCATGCCAATGCTTCAGTATAAGAACCATCTAACCATGCAAATCCAAGATTTCATGTCCGATTTACTTTGGTAAGTATGATTCCCAGTGACTAGCCTGATAGTGATAGATAGCATGAAGGCATATCAGGAACATGGCACATTCCATCAGTTAGCAAACTGATTACATAAGTACCATAACAAATAAAACACCACTGGCATGCATATAGTTTTAAAAAAGCACAGTTTCATCGGGCACCTTGTTTTTATTTCACTTACATCTGCTCAAGTGGTACTTAAAGAGCTGTAAAAAGGTTGAACATATACAAATGCTTAGCCTTCTTAACTCTATGATTTCAGGCTAAATGATTATAGGACTCATTGGGGAAATGAATTATGCATGACCTTATGCATGTTAATTTTCCTTTCTCAAAATGTAACCTAAATGGATTGCTTCGATGTATCTCAATTGGACAAAAGAGAATCAGGGCCAATGTCATAATTTGCTGAAATTGTGCACAAAAGGAAATATTGTTGCAAGGTTAGTTATACTCACATGGGATGATAAAAACTCTCAATTTTCTAAAGCTTCTTCAGTGACTGTGGAATCCAAATGGCAACCTAAAAGCTTCTGAGCAGTCTTTGTGTACACACTTCTGGCAATTTCCAGCATAACATTTCATGTTTTTTTAAATAATCAACAGAAAAAAATTGCATACAGCAATGAACACTGTAAAGTTTAATGTATCAGTAAAAGAAAATCATGTCAGTTCCTTTTTCTCTGCTTTAACTAAAAGTCATTAGCAGTGAGCCATTGTGTATCCTAAATTTTGAAACCTGTAAAAAATGTTAAAAGACCTATTAGACCATGTATAATCATTAAGATAAGCAGATTTCTTTACACTTCTTGAGTGTCTTTAGAGCATAGGTATTTTTATTCGCATATGTGCATTTCATGGTAGAAAGTGCCTGTCTGCACTCAGAACATTTCAGCATCACAGGACTGAATGTCAAGGGTCTATGTTAAAACAATGAAAAGTATAAATATTGAACGCTCGGATGAGCAAAAATGCATATGATCAAAATCGCTATTCAGCCCCCCACACCCCTCCTTAAAAATATATTCCAACTCCGAGATCGCACTACAGTGAGGAAAGGGCAAATTTTCTGATCTTCACTGTACTGTGATCTCACAATATCGATCATATCCATTTTCGCTCATCCGAGCATTCGATATTTACACTTTTCGTTAACAGAGACCCGAATGTCAATACCTTTAAAATCATTAGGTTTTGTCAATGTACTTTGGAGAGGAGCAGATTCTTGCCACAGGAGGTCTCTTCTGTAAAACAATGAGTATCTCATTCCTCTTACATCCTACACCCATCCTTACAAACATCCTTCCACGTAGTACCTTTGGTTTACACTCAGTCTGTAGTTTGCTACTACTAACCACTTTCTTTACTCACTGTCTGATATTAGCAATCCAAAAGGCAGCAGCGGCCATAGGTCAGCTGGTGCCCTAGGCAAAAGGGCTCCATGGTGCCCCCCCACATCACCCAGGTGCCCCCATCCTAGTCTACCTACACCAAATAAATACTGAAAAAGCGCCCCTGCTACAGTGGCGCCCTAGGCGGCCGCCTAGTTGGCCTATGCCTAAGGCCGGCTATGCCAACAGGAGAAAAAAAGTGGCATTAAGACCTTACATTTACATTGTAACACACTCCTCACACATTATCGTTTTTTCACAATACAGTAACTTTCCTCTTTCATCTTTATTATTTACACACTTTTGCCAAACACCAGAGGAACAACACTAAAGCATCACGCATACTGTTAACTGCTTTATCTGTCTGATTCACCTAATCACTCAGTTGTTTTATATTTCCTTTATCCATCCTTCTCTTTTCATATCTCACCATTACTAGCCTGACTTTTCTTTAATCTTATGCAGCTTTTGCTTTTATCCTTTATTCCACCCAGCTGGTAATCTAAACTGGGTAAACTAAGCTAGTAAGCAGTCCCTACTGATATTATAGTAAATATTAAATGCATATTTGACTTTCATGTAATTTATAAAAAGGCACCCTAACTTTCAAAAGCAAACCTAGAAACTCTACCACACAGAAACATCTTACCTCACTCATGCTGAAACAGGAGTCAACCACAGAAAGAGGAAAAAAATGTGTAGAAAGGAAAAGTTTATCTTTGTGGGATATGCATTAAAGAGCAAAGTTAATCAAACATTTCTACCAGCTAGCTAAATATCTGGTACATACCTTTCAACTTCTTAGAGCAAGAAATCTGGACAAAGGCACAAATAATGGAGGAAGAAATGCCCAAAAATAGGGATACTTTTTAAATATTACACTTACAAACTTAGAAAGTTGATAGTCTAACAGGTCCGGCGTTAGCATGAATTTTCTGAAGAATATAAAGTCTGAAACTGAAATACATGTCATTATTTTCTGACTTCAGTCCTCAATGATTTGTCAGCGATTGCCAGAAAACCATCATTTTATGAGAAATAGCCCAAAAATATGAGGCAAAAATCTGGACATTCTGTAAAAATCTGGACAGTTGAGGGTATGATCTGGTACAATGTATCACATTTGCCAACAAGGCAATATTCTCTGTTGATGTTAACTTTTCCTCTCACGTGTGTTCTACCTCCCCATATGAATGTACATTTCTCATTAGAGCAGTCCATATGCTAAAGTTTTTTTATGAAATATTCACCATAGTTGGCCAAGTAAAGTAAACTCCTGATATTATTGACACTGTTTGGAGGATTTATGTCATAAAGAGGGATGAGATAGCATACCTTTCTGAGAAAAGATAAAAAGGAAAGAACATAAAACTCTAGTTTACATTTCTGAGATTCATGCCCAGAAACATATGTACATATAAACTAGTAATCTGAGGATCTTTAGAAGCCTAGCCATACATAGGTTCGTAGATTAGTACTAAGCTAACTGCCCTTGTGAGCTATTTTAAGCCTAGCCAAAAACCCTGCACCTTGTGTTTGCAAGACAGACACCTTAACCATTAGGCCACCCTCCCAACCTCAACTTACCAGGAAAGTTTTGTGTTTGTCCTAAAGCATGGGTAATGGGGGTGATTTGCATATTTCCCCTGTCCTTAAGGGACATGGGTGCAAGACCAGAGGTGAACTTGTGGTTTCCCATCCAACTGTCCAAATTTCACTTGAAAATACGAAGAGAGGTATTCTGTTTTACAAGGAGAGGAAGATGATTCACAGAGATTGTATTGTGGTGATACATATCTATCCCTTCGACATGCTCTGTTTGGTTCATCATCACTTAGTCTAACACCTACATACACAAAACCCAGAATATTGAGTCAAAAAGCTTGAAATCCAAAATATTGAAGGCTTTGAACAAATGAGATTTATACTGTGTGGGATCCCAGAATACAGGGGAATGGAGTATTGGTCTTTTCTCCACTGTGGTGCGATCTCACTGTTGATATATATGATATGCAGGGAGTGTGGAGCTGTAAGGGGCAAGCCTCTGTGGAAAAAGAAAACATGTTTTCTTTGGGTTTTTTTGTATTTTGTATTTCAAGCTTTTTGTAGCAATTTTCTGGGCTTCCCAGTTGTGAATGTTTGACTAATTGATAGGGATCCATTCTGTTTATCCTGCAAAAGACATCAATATCTCTTGACTGGGTGTTTATGTCACTGTTTGACTTCCAAATGTGCAATAGGTCTAACAGGGTAGGATCTGCTGAAACCTTGTTTGCAAGGAAGAGTTCACCCTTCAATAGTATGTAGGACACAAGAGTAAAGGGACAGGGCTTTGAGTTGATCTAAATTTTGCAATTTAGATTATTAATTTTCTTTAAAAAAACATTGTGGTTGGTCTAGTTATGACAAATGTTTGGGCAGGTACATACTGAATGGGGCGTTACAGTCTGTGACTGGCCAAATGAGTGTCAAGTACAGTGGAACAATGACATCCCTAGATTTGGATGTTAGCCCTTTACTAATAAGCTTTGCAATGAAAAAGGATTTTCATGTGATAGTAGATACATGGGATAGTAAATGCTTGGAGGTCAAAGGTCAGATCACTATCCCGACATCTGACTATAAGATCTATTTTTAGGGGTGTACTGTCAATATGATAGTTACAGGGGGGTATGTTTGTTCCCAAAGGATACAATTATGCATTTTTGGCACTGACATCTAGATCATGACTGTGACACCAGCTATTTTTGGGGAGAGGCTTTCTTGGATAATTATGTCTTCTGGGAGATTATTATGGCACAGAATTTGCAGTGATTGCAAATAGGGTCAGCTAAAGACTCTAAACTTTTGCCTTGACTTTAGAGAAGTAGATGCCAAAAAGAAGTGGACAACGGACTGAGCCCTGGAGTATACCTATGATGACTGGACTTTTAATGGATGTCGAGCCACTGTCACCAGCCCTGATCTCCTGGGTCCTATTTGTGAAGCAGTTTGCTGTTCAATGGGTTATGCAGGGCTTTATCTTTAGTCTTGGTTTAATTTCACCAAATCATTTGGGTTTCTAATACCACCTATTACTAAGTCAAAGTATGATTAAAGTTTGTGAAATTAGTATTGTTTCAATCTTTGATGTTAGCCAAAAGTGCTCTTTGCAGCACCAAAAATGTGCCCATAATTTTCCCCTTTTGCAATTCATACAGAGATACATGTATCAGCAGCATATTTAAATATGACTGTACATTCTTTTTTATGAGACCTGTTGCTCCTGTTAGTATTAAAATTATCTGGGTATCCTTCTACATTGTCCTCATTTCTGCCTGGAAACCATGGTATTTTATGACTTTGTGTCTCTGTATGAAAGACATTGTAATCACTGGGAAAGCAATTTTAATGATCAGTGCTACTTTTGTGTTGTAATGGACTACTATATCTCATTTTCTTGCAAATGTTTTTTGAACTGTTGGTAGTGGGTGAACCCATGTGATATAAACGTCATCATTCCCTATAATGCTTTGTGGCTCATGTTTCCAGTGCTTCTCAGCTACTTCAGTGTTTACAAAATCTCTAGTACAATAGTCTTGTCACATTATTATGCATTTGAGTATACAGGCCTTCTGCCATTCGTGTAACACACCCAGCAACAAGATGTGTGACTGTTTCCAGTTCTGTTTTACAGAACCTGCATGTGTCTGCTTCTCCCACATGGTCAATGGACTTGAAAACCAATGTGTATGTGGTCCACTATCCTGTGCTGACAATATTAACCTTTCATCTTATGGCATAAAATCACCTCTTTGTAACCATTCCTTTGTCAGATCCTGATTGACATGAGTTTGTTCCTGGAGTTTTCTGTACTCGCAACTATATTTATGGCTTTTCCACATTTCTTGCCTTCTCATCTGATCCTTCTCCTTATATTCTATCTTACATTTTTTGGCACATTCATTTGATGTCTGATTTTTTTCTACACCTAGTCTGATTTCCATTCCTGCATGAAACCAATATACTTCTGCTAAACTAAGCAGTACTTTCACTATGCTTGGATATGGTGCATTCAGCAGATATGTATGCAGTCCTTTTATTACTGTACTGTGTACTATGTACACATGATCATGTTTATGGAGGCCCATACCTCCTTCAGAATGAGGACTATATAATCTTGGAATACAGAGATTTTATATATTATTTGGTAAGCATGAAACATTTTTTTGTTTCCCTCTCCAACTAATCCAGTACTTTTTGAGACCAGTCAATCACCCCCAAACTGTAAACTAGAACAGATGAGCAAATTGGGTTATATCTTGGACTTTGTTCCTATATGTCAGGTCTGTTTTCTGTATTAATTTTAATTTTCTAAAATATTCCTTACAGAGTTTTGTTCGCATTTGTTCATGTTTGATTGTCAATCTTTTATTAATTCTTAAATATGTATACACTCCCTCGTTTTCAGGTTCATTTATATCACATTCCTGTTCCAGACTGACTGACATTTATTTTCTTGGCACTGCAGCTTTCCTGCTTTAAATGTTTCTTTTGCACATTTATCAAGACCAAATGACACTCGTATATCATCTGAGAAAGTTTTGACCACTTGCTGTTGTGCTTTCAGCTCCTCATGTGATGAAGTATACAGTTTTAAATAATTCACAAAAAGAAGATAAGACTTAACACTGTGTTGTGTTCTAGGAGCTAGATTATAATCATGACCTAATCTGTTAAGTAGACATTTTAATGGGTTAAGGACACAACAAAAGAGCAGTGGTGACAATGAGTCACCTTGGAATATACTCCCTTGAATTTTTATTCCTGGGATAATAAATGGTCCTTTATCATGGCTCAAATGAAAAGTGGTTTGCCACTGTTTCATGGTCACTGTAATGTAATTGATCAATATAGTGAGTATTTTATACATCTGTAAGCACTCTTAGTCATGAATGTGGGATGCTGTCAAATGCTTTTTTGTAATTTATCCATGCAATACTTAGATTCTTCCCTTTTTTACAATTCTCCTTTATGACTTTACTTAACAACAAATGAACCTTCGTTCCATATGACTCTTTTTACCCTTTTGTTCTATTGCCATGATTGAGTTTTCTCCTAAATGACTATATCAGCATCAATTCCAGTGTATAGTTTATACATTGTCAGAAGGCAAGATATTGGTCTATAGTTTTTAGGATAGCTTGCAAGTTCACTCTTAAGGAGGAGTATCATTTTTTCCTGTTGTTAACCTGGTTGATGTGTGTTCAGGGTGTGCATATAAGTAGTTCTTAATCAGGGCTAAATCTTCGTATAATGATGTTAATACTTTTAGCCAAAAGTTAGGTGCAACTTCTAGTTTACTAATCTGTTCTACATTCCCCTTTGTGATCTTATTTTTTGTAATGTGAAGTTTTCTGTATCTGGGTGCTTTTGTGTGTATTTCTCTTCAAATATCTTTGGAGCTGCTTTTTTGTATTGATTAGTTTGACTTTCTCCTTTCCATAAATATTGTACCATACCAAATCTCTCTTTCTTTTCCATGTCCATGTTTCTTTTTTATACCTTTCAAAAATCTCTAGGTTTTGTTCTTTATTTTTTTGCACTTCATTAGTCGCTTCTTTTTCCAAACAGCCCAAAGTTTCTTGGTCTATATAATGTTTTTCATGGCTCTGTTGTATTAATGAACACAAATTTAAATCTGAAGCCTTTGACAGTTTTTCTTGAGCAAATATTTTCTTTCTTCTAATTTCTCTCAATCTTTTTGAATATCTTCCATCTGGGAACTCTGGGCTTCTTGTATAATAGTAACAATACATAATTTATTTCTTATCCTCCACTCTGGCATCTTTATGGATTTTTTTTGGCTTGTCAGTTTTTGTATTTTTTTGTGGACTTCTAGTTCCATCTACAACGGGGGGGGGTCATCCTCCCACTGAGCCTTGTCTAACCACAGTGTAGGAATGTTTCCATGCTGTAAGGATTCTACATTTTATTATTTTTTTCCAGTCCTGGCACCAGTGCATATACTAGGATTGCATACTTTTTTATCCAGGGGCTTGTGCACCTAGCTGTCTTTTTTTAATTTTTCAATCTACTTCTGCCCATGATATAAAATACAGTCTATATATCAGTGTCGTCTTGGTAAAATGTTGTAAAAAACAGGTTCCACCCCGTGAAGGTACTCACCAAGACTTGAGAATGAATTCAATGCCAGCAATACCACTCTCCTTTTCTTGCTGCTTTTATCATCTCTCCATTCGGACCTCTACCATTTCTCCATTCAGACCCCTATCATCTTTCCATTTCGACCCTAAAGAAGTGGAAATGTCAAACTCTTCAACACAAACTATTTTTATAGTTGTAGCATTCTTTGGGTTCTAGGTCTTAGGACAGGTAATAGTAAACACTATAACTATTAAGTCTGTAATATTTAGTAAACAACTTACAATATCTCGGCAACCACAATAGTTATACACATACTGTCAACAGCTGTGAGAGTGTATCGATAATGCTTGAGTGGAGGATTGTGTTGAATGCCTTTGCAAAGCTGAGATGTACAGTGTTATCATTTTTCTGTTATCCATTGCTTTAGTAACCTTCTCCAAAATGTCAACAAGCAGGACTTGCCCTTGAAAAATCTGAACTGGTCTGAAGTGAGTGTTTGCAGGTTTCCTATTTCTCTTTTTATTAATTCCATAATGATTCTTTACATAAGCTTACAGATGAAGCTGGTTAAATTTATGGGTCTATAATTATGTGGGTCAGTGGACAGAGGAATGACTGCTGCTACCCTCCAGCCACTAGGTGTAAAGCCTGTTTGAAGGCTGATGCTGAACAGCCTTGGTAATGGGTTTGATAAGTCATGTTTCAGGCTGGTCAGCAGACAGTCTAGAATGTTACTAGTCCCTTAAAAGCAGCATTTTAGGTCTTGGAATGAGCATCCGGGACCTGGTCCTGGGAGATCAGAAGAGGATGCATTTGGGTTATGTGACTTGGATATGGAATAATGGTTAAGTTTTACCTCACAGACACAAGGTACAGGGTTTGATTTCTTAGCTTTGAGAGAAGTTGGCTAGGCTTAAAATGTCCAGAAGGGCAGCTAGTATAGTACTAATCTATAATATATCAAGGAGTATCTTATATTCTGATGGTAGGGAATGGGTTGGAGTATAAAGCTGTAAGGTATTTTAAGTGTGGTACAAATTTCTAGCTTGTTGATGAGATTATGGACTGTGACAACTTGAGACCAAGTAAGTTGGTGAGTGAGTTCCATCCAAATTAGGTATTTTATGGACAGACAGTGATTGGTTTTATTAGGGTGACCGGCTGCAAATCTAGCTACTTTGTTACAGCACCACTCTAACTTTCTTAGCTTGGAGGCTTGGAGATTTGTAAAAATATGAGTGGTATAGAGTAGTGAAGGCAGTAAGTAGGTAGAGGCTGTTGTTTTCCTAAAAGAGGATGTGAGGTAAGGTTTCACTCTGTACAGGGTACCTAGTTTCTGATAAGTTTTATATTGCTTATTTATATGTTGGTAGAGCTTAACTCATTCCTGCAATGGAACTCTGGAACTTTGCACTGTACCTTCCAATGGGTGGAGCCTAAGCATTTTGATAGAATCAAGTTATGTCCCCACATTTCAAACAAATGTTATATCTCTGGAAGCATAGGTGTTACTAAAGAAGTGTAAATGTCAAACTCTTCAGCACAAACTATTTTTATAGTGGTTGTATTCTTTAGGTTCTAGGTCTTAAACTGAATTTTATAAGTCACAATAAACACAATAATTATTAAGTTTGCAATATTTAGTAAGCAACTTACCATATCTTGGCAACCACTACAGCTATACACATACTGTCAACAGCATTTTTCTCATCAAGCTAAAGGTTTTTATATGAGGCTAAGCAGTTCTGTCTGTGCTACTTGGTTGTCAAGACATTTAGGAAAATATAAAATTTATGACAGTATAAATAAATATTATATGAATAACAATTGATATATTTTTACCTGCACTAGACAGAGGTCAAATATCAATACAGTTGTGTTTGCAATTTTGTAAGCTTTAAGATGAAATATTTTAATACGTTGTGTGTAGCCCGGTTTTGGAAAAATTAATGAAAATATGAACAAGCAGAATTTGACACTTAGAAGCTTTAGTAGGATGTAACTGTAGAAACACTTGGAGATGTCATTCAATTGGAATGAATTAAGCTGTTCATTGATAAGTACCCCAAGAACTTTGATTTGGGTTACCATCTCTATGTAGCATTGTTAGCAAAGTAACCTTTAAAGCAGGAAACCTGCAGCACCAAGATTAACATTAGCCTGGGACAGGAAAGTGATTTAAAAGAACCTGAGCAAGAGGGAGTGTATAAATATTTGGGAACTGATTAAAGATCAACAATAAAGCATAAACAAATGTGAATAAAACTTAGTAAGGAATATTTTAGAAGACTAGAATTAATACTGAAAACAGCACTGACATCTAGGAACAAAGTCCAACCTATAAATCAATTTGTTCTTCCTGTCCTAAACTACAGCTTTGGAGTGACTGACTGGCCCGAAAAGGTGTTGGATCAGTTGGATAGGAAAAAAAGAAGGATGCTTCATGCTTATCAAATGATTTATAAAAATCAATGTATACCAAGACTATATATTCCCCATTCTGAAGGAGGTATCGGCCTCCTGGAAATTGATTACATATATAGATCTGCAATCATAAGACTGCATACATATCTGTGGACCTCATAAGAACCAAACATAGTGAAAGTTTTAAAACATTAGTGAAAGTTTTAAAACATGAGGAGAATAAGTCTACGATTACTTCCCTGCTTAGTTTAGCAGAAGCATATCAGTGTCAAGTGGGAATTGAAATCAAAACAGAAGCTTATAAAAAATCAGGCAGCAACTGACTGTGCCAAAACACAAAAGAAGGAATATAAGGTAAGCGATCAGATGAGAAGGCAAAAAATGTGGAAAATGCATAAATATAGTTGCAAGCATAGAAAACTCTTGGAACGACCTCACGTTGATCAGGATTTAATGCAGGAATGGTTAAGGAGAGGTGAATTTAAACCAAAAGATGAAAGGTTAATACTGCCTTCCAAAGATTGTGGACTACAGACACATTGGCTTGCAAAGTGCATTGAACATTGGGAGAAACAGACAAATGTAGGTTTTGTAAAGCAGAATTGGAAACAGTCACACATCTTGTTGCTGGCTGTGATATACTAATGGCAGAAGGAATGTATACTGAAAGACATAATAATGTGGCAAGACTCTTGCATTGGGGATTGTGCAAATGTTATAATACTGAAGTAGCTGAAAAATAGTGGAAACATGAGCCACAAAGCATTATAGAAAATGATGAAATTTATATCACATGGGATCACCCATTACCAACAGTTCAAAACATAGATGCATGAAAACCAGCTATAGCAGTTCATAAAAAGAAGACAAAGTAACATTGATCATTAAAATTGCTACACCCAGTGACTACAGTGTCTTAGGTACAGAGACCCAAAATAATAAAATACCAGGATTTGCAGGTAGAAACAAGTACAGTGTGGAAGAAGTATACCCAGACAATTCCCATAGTAGTAGGAGCAACAGGGGTCTTATAAAAAATAATTTACAATTGTACTTACATATGTTACTGTACATATAACTCTTTATAAATTGCAGAAGTAGTCAATATTTGGCTAACATCAAAGACTGAAACTATAGTAATTTCATGAACTTTATTCAGACTTTGACTTAGGAATGGGGTTCAATCCCTTCATGGTATTAGAAACCCAAAAGACTTGGAGAAAAGTTAGCTGATGTTATAATGAAGGTTGTTTGAAGGTGGGTGAGATGTTTTTGGATTAAAGACAATTATTTTACTTTCATTAGAGTTCAGGACAAGCTGAGATTTTAACTAGATTTCTACTGCAAAGAAAGACTCGAGTTTTAACTTGTAAGTCATTTAGATTTTTGGAGGAACAGATAAGTGTTGAATTATCAGAATACTGGACAATATCAGCGTACTTAGCATTGTGGTGTAGATCATTAAGAATTACGTTGAACAGGGCAGGGCCAAATATTCATCCTTGAGGCACCTTGATGGGAACAAGTATGAAGGAGAAGAAAGCGATCTGCCGTTTGACAGCTTGCTGTCTAGCAGTTAGGTAGTTGTAAAACTGCTGTAGTGTGTTGGACTATCAAGGCTACAAGCGGATAGTGTTTCTATTAGCTTTGGGTTAGAAACAGTATCAAAAACTTCAGAAAGATCCAGGAAGAGTTGGGAGACAAAATTGCCATTATTTATATATTGATTAATAGTATTAGTATAGATTAGTAGAGCTGTTTTTGTGCTGTGATGTATGTAGAAGCCATGTTGAGTTGGGGAGAGAACAAAGTCATCGGTGAGATGATGGAGGACTTATGAGTGTATACTCCATTCAAGAGATAAGATGGTGATTGGTCTATAGCTGGATATATCTCTGGATTTACCACTTTTATGTAATGGTATAATACAGGATTTTTTCCAGAGCATTGGTAGATAACTTTCTATAATAGATCTATTTACTAAGTTAGAGATGAGCAAGCTATAGCATATGCAGCAATTTTATTGTTCTCAGCAGGCAGATTATCTGGTAACAATGTGATGGGTTTCAGTGCAATATTTTTTCTAACATGAGTGGTGATGGGTTGCAGATTAAATGTATTGGTTGGGTTGTTTACTTGGGATGGGAGTCGGGTAGTAGGGTTTTGGTTATGTTTAAGTAAGGAGATGATGGATTGTAAAAATTGTTTGTTGAATTGGACTACTGGGGTCTTATTTTGGTTTTGAGTAAATCGGATGGGTTAGTTGGGCTGGGGTCTATATTGGAACATCGAATATTTAACAGTTCAAATCACTAAAGGTCGACCCTTAGTGATCAAACTGTTAAAACATCGAATGTTCGAAAAAAAATTAATTTTAGGGCAAGCAAATAACAAAAACAAAGAGGAAAAAAAAATAAAGTGAGCAACATGCACTGAACTTTCTCAGGTGGATGTTATTTTTCAGTTTTTACTTGAATCGAGGTACATGGATTTTATCCTGACAGTTCTTTTGGTCACAAATGGGGAATATAGACTAAAATAACTACAGAGGGTAGGCAGTAAGGGTGAAAAGACAAGAAGAAGGATAAGTGTTGCAGGTGGACATACGTTTGATCCTAGTATTTTAGGAACATGTGTATAGAGAGTTGCTGTGAAGGATTTTGCATAAGCAGTAGGATTATCATGTTTGTGAAACATTGAATTTAGACAGGTTTTCATTCAGTTATATAGATTGTCTTGGAATAATTTCTGAATACTTCTGAATTTGATTATGCATGTGGCCTCAGTTGTACCGCGAATGAGACAGGTTTGTGGTCTGATCTGACTAGTAAGAACATTACAATTGGTGGGGAGCAGAGCTGTCCCATATTAGTGGGAAACAGGTTGAGAATGGTTGTGCCCCTGTTGGGGGTGCAGATAAGTTGGTACAAGGAGTTTGTGCTGATGAAGTCCAGAAATCAATAGGCATATGTGCTCGTGGATGTACAGGTCTCCCAATTAATAGCGGGGTAATTGAATTTTCTGAGGAGAATGGTGTTTGGTTTAATACATAGTGACTCCAACCTCTTTAGGAAAGAGGTGTGGGCCACAAGAGACATATAAGGGGGTCCTATAGTCTGCAATGATATGATATGGACCATTGCTAATTATTAGTTGGACATTGAGCAGTTGAAGGCTGTCATCTTGTTTAATGACTCTTGAAGTGAGATGTTTTTGATGACTATGGATGCACCCCCACTTTCAGTGCCTTCGTGTACTGCAGTAGATCTGAGTGTGTGGAAGGCAGTGAAAGCCTGTACTGCTGGGGTGCTCTCACTGGCCTTAAATGAGGTTTCAGTAATTATATGTATGTGTGTGTATTTCCCAAGTTGAGAGCTTTAGGGAGTGGAGTTTTTGTTTTGACTCGTAGCATTGAGCAGCAATATCTGTATATTATGCTGTGTTTGCTTAATTATGCTGGAAGGTTTGGAAAATTGACATTGCTTAAAAAGGCTCTAAAGGGATGGGTGATGTTTTAGCCAATACACAAAAGCCTTGGGGGAGCAGATGCAGGCTATAACTAGCAAAGCACTCTGGCTTGTCTACCATATCATCCAAGGCTGATATATATTGTAACCCCCTTGAGTGAGATCAGAAGGTAAGTCAATTGTTAACATCCATAATCTTTTGTTCATACTGTGATATCATTCTTAGTGAAGGTAGAATGCTGGTCAAGGTTCAGCAGCAGCAGCCTTGGATACATATTTTGAGAGCTGCATCATGTCACTCTCTTCTTATAGTCCAACTCTCATGTCGTTTACACCTGCTGTACTATAACTTTGTCACATGGGTTCTTGTGATGTAAAAGCTCAAGTGCGTGAATGATGTGGTTGATTCTGCTACCAGGTAAGCAATTGACTGCAACCCTCTCCTTGCATAGCCTGGTAAGGGGAATATCAGTGTGTCTCACTAATGGAGTCACCTATAACTATGATATTGGATTGTGTGGAAGTTAGCCTTATGAGCTTTTGATCTGAGACACTGTAACCCTTTATTGTATGTTTTGTGGTAGGTGCTGCCTGCATTTTGTATTTGTGAGGTTGCTGAAAGTACTTACTTACTAAATTCCTTTAACTGGTCTATCTGGACTTGGCAGGCTACTTTTAAGGGTCTCAGCAAATGTAGGTCTGTATGTTTAATGAAATCTATGAATGACTGGTGTGGTAAGGTATTATGCGCTACTGATTACCTTTCCAGCGTTTGCACTTGCTTTATGTGTGAGTTTGGCCTCTAAAGTCATTATGTAAGTGCATCTTTCATACATTGTATCAGTTTGTTTAAATAATAGGTAGTCATCGGTAAAGATGAGACAATTGCTGCATTATCTCAAGATGCCCATTTCTACTAAGCTGGTTAGTGATACAGATAGGAAGTGCAGATCTTTGGTTCTAGATGCTTATTAGGCACCACTGCAGTGGGGGTCAACACTTGGGAGTTGAAGGTAAGTTAGCCAATGTTATTCAGTCTGTGAAGATCTGTCTAAGCTTTGCAAATAAAACTAAAACTAAGTTCGACATGAAAGGGCAGTTCCTACTGGTATGAGTCCAGATTACAAGAGATGGTAATCTCAGTTAGGAGCTTCTCATTGCAGCTTGGAACCTCCCAGCACACCTTGATGTGGCTCAGTACAACTCAGTACAGATTGCCTACCAACAAAGAAATGTGCACTACCACTACACAAAAGTGTTGGAGAAAGGAGAACAAAAATTCTAGGCGTGGGCTTCGACAGAAAGAAACACTTATGCACAGTACTTGTTATTGCACTACAACTATAGCAGCAATGCACTGAGCACACTTCAGTGCAGCTTACAGGAGGTGAGCTGAGCAAGACAACCAATCAAAAAGGTTAAAACTTGGACCAATAATACTTGGCAACACAGAACCAGCAGCAAATCACAATACTCCCACTTCTGAAACTGTACTGCATGACTATGTTGCCATAGCTGGCCAGAATTTAGACAATTCTGAAATTGTTTTAGAAAAATGCTTAAATCACAATGAAAAGCAGAAGCAAATATCACAGTATGTGTGACTTTAAATATAGTTGAGCCATGTAGCAATACAATTAATTAAACTCAATAACACTTCCCTTGGTTGGAAAACTCAGTTTGGAATTAGAAAAAAACAAAATCATCTCTGCTCTTCCCTTTCAGATTGTAGCATGCTGTGCTGCTTGGAGTCGTATCTACAAGATTCCAAACTCATCTCAGCTCAGTGCAAGGCCACAGTTTGCCAAACAAATAGGTACTCTTTGTAAAGCTTTATCATGTTCTTTTCTGTCCTTGTCAAAAACTGCTATGTTGTTATTGATGTTTCATCTACTATTATAACTGTGCCACTTGCTAAATGTTATGCTGGAACAATTTTAATATAGAACTAATAGCAGCTGTAAATCTTTATACCTTTTAAGACTGATGTGTGTTAAGGAAGTAGCTATGTGCCTAGTTTCAGGAGAGAGATCAAGCTAATAGGAGTACGGCTTGAAGTCTAGTTGCTGAACCTAGTTGTTTCTTTAAGCTCATAATGCCATCTGTTATTTGTGCGAGATGTCTCTGACAGTATATGGTCTGACCATATGCCATCATATTGACAGACATTCTTATCTAAGTTTTTGATGTCTAAACCTAGGTATTATCAAAAATAGGAAAACCAAAGTTATTGGAGTTTTTCTCCCTGGGCATCCTCTGAGAAAGGACCTATGTCCAGTTGGAATTTCCCAGTAAACAAAAGTAAATAAATAAATAAATAAATATTGGTCTTGACACTTTCTCAACTGTGTCTTGTTCATCTGACTTCCATAATTTATAAATTTATTTTTGTCTCTGATAAAATGAAATCTTCCTGTGATGTTCTGCAAATAGCGAAACCAAATGGTATAGATGAAATTTAAATTGAGCTTTTACTCTATCAATACTTTCAAACAAATGTATGCATTTGTTCATCAGTGTATGTAGCACTGATTTTATTTCAGTTTAACTATGTTTTAAATTATTCATATTAGATTCGATCCCTTTGCAGTGGGGGTAATTCAGTAGAAAAGAAACTCGTGCTAACAGTTTATTTTTCAGTTGAATGTAAATAAATAAATACACAAACAAATAAGTAAATATATGAAAATAATCAGATATTTTACCTATGCTAATAGTCACCAGACCAAGGAAGATGACAGAATTAGAGTATAACAACTGTTGCAGTGGATAAGGGAGAAGGGACTGGGAGAATTAATGGGATGTGAACATGATCTGGTAGAGAGGCCAGTTCTAGTCAATGAACAGGCTCTATTTTGTCATACATGGGGTATATAGCTTTAAATTTTAATGAGCTAACTACAGGAAGCTTCATGTCATGATGTGCACTCTTTTTAGACTGTTAAGTCTGACTAAAGATATCATGGAGGTTAGACAACATTCATAGAGTCTTGTGTTATTTACTCACCATCCTGACAAGACCAGAGATATCACAATATTAGAACAGAAAGGACACTGGTGCTCAGAGCTGGGTTATACCTTAATGATTGCACATTTAAACTAATATGAAAGGCGATGGGAATATCACAGATGTACAAGACTTAGGTAAGTATTCAGTCAGCAGAAAGAAGAAACAATGGCAAAGAAAATAGTAGAGTTAATAGCAAAAGTAATTTGGTGCATGACTAAATAGTATTACTATACTACAAAATAGGTTTAGGTAAGAAGAACGGGGTCTATATTATACGCTCAAAGAGACTTTTCTTTGAACATATAATCATTGACACCTGAAGAGCAAATGCTTTAAAGCATGAACGGCCACGTCCTCAAATTCTTTCCTCGGGAAAAAATTAATTTGGCTGTTATCGTGAATTGCCCTTTTTCCCAATGAAGAACGATCTCAGAGTTGGCATATTTAGTTAGGGGTGTGTGGGGGGGTACAGACCCCCATGTTGGGGGTGTGGGGGGCACAGCCCCACATGTGATTAAGGTTTTGAAGTCTGTGTTTTTTTGTGTACGGCCCCGTGAATTTTTTCCTGAGGAAAAAATTCACGGACGTGGCCATTCCCTCTTTGGAGCATTCGCCCTTTAGGTGTCGATGATTATATGTTCGAAGAAAAGTGTCTTCGAGCATATAATATAGACCCAAAGAAAGGAGGGCTGCAGGAAGTTATGCAAAAAAAAGAAGGTGAATTTTACTGGCATCAAATTCAAGGATGAGTGACAGTATAGGTGGGGCATGGAGTTGCCTAAATACAGTTTGAAGAATCAAACAGAAGGAAAGAATGGAGACAAAATTGCAGTCTGTATGAAGAACAACATGAGATATGAGGTCAGACAGGAAGAGGAGCACCACCCCATGAATAAGAACATTCTAATATAACATTCTCATCTAACTACATACTTCCTAAATATCATAGAACACAACACACAAAATACAACAACCTAAACCCCAGGAAATAGCTATCTCATTACAGTAGAATCCATAACCTATACTATCTAAACCTACTACTCTCTTTAAAGGATGGTGACATCCACCCTAACCCAGGGCCCCCAACAACTCCTTTTGCTCCCCTCAACTCCAAAATATGTCCTACCCAAGCCTGTTTCAAACGATCTAACTCCCTTTTTATTGCTCATCTTAATATACGCAGTATAAACAATAAAGTAACTCAACTCCAAGCCCTAACTGAAATCTACTCCTTTGATATACTCTGCTTAACAGAAACTTGGTTAAAACCTACAACCAAAGACAATGAGATCATCCCACCTGGATATAATATTCTAAGACTAGACCGAACTTCCAAAAAAGGTGGAGGAGTTGCTATCCTATATAAACCTAGCTTACAATTAACCACTCATAACTGCAAACCACCTCTAGACTCCAATGCAGAAATTCTTATCTCCAAACTTCTTATTAACAATGCCAAATCCATCTATATCGTTTGTATATATCTACCTCCTGGTAATAACATAGCAACCATGGAAAATATACTTTGCTGGCTATCCCAAAACCTGCCTCAAGAAACCATCATTCTAGGTGACACAAATATTGACTGGACCTGCTTCTGCAGTAACCTCCCCTCAAGCCATATAAACCTATATGGGTATTCCCAAACCATTACCTCCCCTACCAGGATAAATAAATCCAACAAGAAATCAAGCTTATTAGACAGGATTCTCATTAACCATCATCCTCATACTTATGACTCAGGAACCATCCCTGATGATTTAAGTGACCACTCTCTTACCTATATCATCAGACATAAAACCAACTTTCCCTCTCCAACATCCATTATCAGATCTAAAAAGAACTTTAACCCTGAACTTTTCCAGATGGAACTAATAGCATGTAACTGGTCACCCTTACAAAACCTACCTTTAGATGAAGCTGCTAGTTACTTTAACTCCAACTTCCTTGACATCCTGAACTACCATGCCCCTACCAGACAAATTAGAGCTAAAAACAAACATGCTCCATGGCTCTCTAAAGAAACCAAACAAAAAATCAATGCTAGAAACAAACATTGGGCAAAATGGAGAAAAACTCAAAACCCTATACACCAACAAACCTTTAGGCAATTAAGAAACCAAACTAAAAAAGCTATAATATTTGACAAAAAAACTACTACCTTCTTCCCCAACAAGCCAGTCAAAACAAGCCAAAGAAATTTTGGTCTAGTATCAACCAACTATTCCATCCAGGTCAATCCACCACTCCTAACCCTCAAATCATTGAACACAAAACACCATTAAATATAGCCAATGATTTTAATACCTTTTTCACTGACACTATACAAACACTAGCTAGTCAGCTCTCACCTAACAACTTTACATTACCTACTAATAAAGCAACCTCTCTCCCTTCTTTTCACTTTCAACCCATCCCAACATCATATATACTAACCCTTCTTCAGAAATTGAAACCATGCTCTCCCTCAGCAGACCAACTACCTGCTGAATTCCTACAACTAGCCGCTAAAGCTATTGCCTATCCAATATCTATCCTGATCAATAGAACTATTGCCAAAAGTTATATCCCTACATTATGGAAAAATTCCCATATTATCCCCCTCCACAAAGGTGGGCAATCCACTGAACTCTCCAACTATCGTCCCATTGCCCTCCTCTCACCTCTGGAAAGGATCATGAAAAAATGCATTCACAGACAACTACTTCACTATCTAACACAAAATAATTTACTAACCAACTGTCAGCATGGTTGTAGACCTTCACATAGCACCACTACTGCCCTTCTTTCCTTCACAGATAATATCAACAAACACCGCAATCTAAACAAACTCTCTTCTGCCCTACTTATTGACCTGTCTAAAGCTAGCTTTTGACATGGTAAATCACCAAATTCTCATCACAATACTAAAATCCCTGTCACTTGATACATCCTCCATAAACTGGTTCCAGTCTTTCCTTGACAAAAGACAACAGGCCGTACTATGGCACAAGTCTCTCTCTACTCACTTGCCAGTCAACCTTGGTGTCCCCCAAGGATCCATCCTTGGACCTCTACTTTTTCCATTTTCATCAATGACCTTCACCTTGCCATCCCCCAAGCCACATGCATACAATATGCAGATGACTCTACACTGATATGCTCAGCCCCCTCCTCTTCTGAACTTCTCTACCTTACCCAACAAGTCTTTAACACAGTTGAGCAATGATTCACACATAGATGCCTTCTCTTAAACCCCAAAAAGACTAAACTCCTCCTTTTCTCTCCTACTAGAACCCCCCCCCCATTGGATTTCTCAGTTAACTCTACCAATAAAACTATTATATCCCCTGAAACTACCACCAAACTATTAGGAGTCAATTGACAATAATCTAAACTTTGATATCCATATAAACAATACTATAAAAACTGTCAACAAAAAGCTAGGATCTCTATATAGGATAAAATCATTTCTCCTACCTTCAGCTCGAACCACAATAGCACACACTCATCTAATCTCTCCTCTTCTATATGCCTCACCTATTTTTACTAAGCTATCTAAAAATAATCTCAGCAAACTGGAAATGTCCTACAATAACATCGCCAGATTTGCAACAGGTAACCCATTTAGAACCCATCACTGCCTTAATTTAAAACAGCTAGGATGGCTTGAACTACAAAATCTAATTAAATACCATCAACTAACTATAGCTCACAAAACCCTTTACACACCTTCCAAAACACCTATTCTTTCCACACTAATCACTCCCTATAAAAACCTATATTCCTTAAGGTCTTCTCAGAAACTTCTTGCACACACTACTAAAACAAACAAGAAGGCTGGTGACTCACTTTTTTCTAATATAGTTGGAAAAGCCTGGAATCTCCTACCAAATGAACTCTCCACACTTCCTTCACTTTCCTGTTTCAAAAACAATCTGAAAGTGCATCTCAAAACTCATTGGTTATGCCCATGCTCTAAACCTGACTAGCTCAAGAGTCACTAAATACTCTGATCTTCCCATCCCATCTACTTATCTAAAGAAACTTCTTCCTTATAAAACTAGTTCTACTAACTATCTCTAGATTACCTATCTATATTACTTTCTTTTGCTATGACTGTACTCTACACTGTAAATTTTGGGATTTAACTGCATCCTTTGTTATCCCTGTATTCTACACTGTTAATTTTTTTTACTATGATAACCTGTAATTGGCACTGTAAATAGAATTTATTTGTCTTCTATATCCGTAGATAGAATTGTGTTAAATTTATTGTCTTACCTAGGAGCTTATCTCCCCGGGCCTCTACTGAAAATGGACATGTATCCAGTTAGACTAGCCCGGTAAACAAATGTAAAATAAATAAATAAAATAAAAGACGAGAGGGTCTGAGTTTAAGGAGAGTGGCTTGATGATTAAGGTAGAGGAATGGGGAATGGTGACAGACTGATACAATGTATCATTCTCCAGATATGTCAAGAATGGAGGCTGTGAGGCTGCAGAAAAGAACAGAAGAGTAAAGTAGGAGGTAGATGGTCACAGTTGTAGGATAAACAGATCTTCTAGCAGCAGGTTGGGAGATTCTGAACTTCAAGGCAGAAAGGAAGCAAGAACAGACCAAAATCTTGGACCATGGTAGATTCAGCCAACTGGCATGAGACTGTACAAAAAACACATTGTTTGGGATATTGTCCTTCTACCCAAGCTCATGGGGGTCATGGATGTCAAGGCAATGGAACCATTAGCCAACAGTCATTATGCCTCTGTGTAATTTAGAGTGAGGGTGAAAGGTAAGAACATAAAGACAAAAATGGGGGCATGTGATTTTATAGTTTCATAGGGGTATACTATACTAATGATTACTACGGCCCTTATAAGCATAGCTGTGCAACTCAAATGTGCCACACAGATTTGATTTATATAAGTGGTGATTTACTGACTGCCTCTGTCCATCAGAGACATTGGGGTCAGACCAGGAGTGAATTACCAATTACTCATCCATTGGTCCAAGTTATACTTAAATAGGGATAGATGGGAACTCTGCTTCACATGGATGGGCCTGTTCCAGTGAATGGGAATTCTCTGAGAAACATATCTGTCTGTCCAACATGTTTCATTTATGTCATAAACAAACTTTAGGTCTTTTAATGCAGTAGTTCTGATGCTGTTTGTTTTGCAGATGGGCAAAAGGTTAATCAAAACAGGGTCCAGGATGCCTTGTATGCCAAGCAGAGATCCCCTCTCAGAAGTCTGTATGATTCCAAGTAAGGAGAGAGGGCTTTGAGGTGATCAGTGTAGGGCATTGTGTTTAGTCCCTGTATTATTTTTGTAAGGAAACTTTGTGGACATTCTAGTTGCTGAATGTGTCTGGTCAGGTACGTACTGAAGGGGGCATTATACTCTATGATGTGTCTGATGAGGGCAAAGTACAGTGGTATGATGACCTCTTTAGACCTGGATGACATTTCCTTGCTTATAAGTTGAGCAACATAGAAGGATTTTCTTGCTACCTTGGAGACATGTTGATTAAAGGCTAGGTTACTTTCTACATGAGTTCCCAGATCCCCGACAAATGAATCAACTTTTAAGGAACTTTTATTGATGACATGGTTACCCAGGGTGGTAGACTTCCCAAAAGTTACTATAATCCATTTGTCTGTATTAGACCTTCCTGAAGGGTATTATTTTTGGTGGATTCGATGGCTGCTCTCAGTTTGCAATCATCTGTGAACTTGGTTAGCCAAAGGCCTTTGACATTGGCTTTGACACCCAAGAAGTAGATGCCAAACAGGAGTGGGCCCAGCACAGAGCCCTGGGGGACTCAACTGGTGCCTGGCCTTTTCCTGGAGATGTTCACACCAATTCTGACCTACTGGGTCCTATCAGTGAGCCAGCTTGCTATCCAGTGTGTTATAAAAGGGTTTATACCTAATTTCGTAAGTTTGTTGACAATGCATGAGTGGGGTATTGTATCAGATGCTTTTGCCAGATCTTGGAAGGCAGCAGGCACTGTTTTTTTTCCTTATCCATTGCTTTAGTGACCTTTTCAAAAAGCCTACCAGATTCAGTAAGCATGACCTTCTTTTGATAAAGCCAAACTGGGATGGATCCAGTGTCATGAGGTCTCCTATGTGCTTGTTAATAATTTCATTTATAATTCTTTCCATGGCTTTGCAAATAAGACTTGTCAATCTAATGGGTCTGTAGTTTCCAGGATCTGTTGAAGGTCCTCCATTATGAACTGGGTGACCATTGCTGTTCTCCATTCATATGGCACAAAGCCTGTTTTACAACTGTAGTTAAATAATGAATCCAGGTGTTAAAGTAAAAAAAAGTCAAAAGTCAAAAATAAATTTATTGTCATTCAGACCATACACAAATGCACAGCTACATGAAATTTTGTTTCTCCAAGCTCATGTACAGACAGAAGAACACAGCAGCATGAAATAAAAACACATACACACATCAGCGACAACAGTTACAAATGAAGGCACAGAAGGCACAAAGCTTTAACAACCATGATCTCCAGCAATCCAGTCTATCCACATCACTGCCATCTCCCTCTCCCAACACCAGCATATTCTGTCTGTCCACATCACTGCCATCTCCCTCTCCCAACACCAGCATATTCTGTCTGTCCATATCACTGCCATCTCCCAACACCCGCATATTCTGTCTGTCCACATCACTGCCATCTCCCTCTCCCAACACCCGCATATTCTGTCTGTCCACATCACTGCCATCTCCCTCTCTAACACCCGCATATTCTGTCTGTCCATATTACTGCCATCTCCCTCTCCCAACACCAGCATATTCTGTCTGTCCACATCACTGCCATCTCCCTCTCCCAACACCCACATATTCTGTCTGTCCACATCACTGCCATCTCCCTCTCCCAACATCCGCATATTCTGTCTGTCCACATCCCTGCCACCTCCCTCTCCCAACACCAGCATATTCTGTCTATCCACATCACTGCCATCTCTCTCTCCCAACACTAGCATACTCTGTCTGTCCACATCACTGCCATCTCCCTCTCCCAACACCCGCATATTCTGTCTGTCCACATC
Organism: Protopterus annectens; assembly: GCF_019279795.1. NCBI lineage: Eukaryota > Metazoa > Chordata > Ceratodontiformes > Protopteridae > Protopterus > Protopterus annectens. The sequence goes on along the minus strand of NC_056733.1, from coordinate 1,091,612,333 downwards.
ACTGCCATCTCCCTCTCCCAACACCAGCATATTCTGTCTGTCCACATCACTGCCATCTCCCTCTCCCAACACCAGCATATTCTGTCTGTCCACATCACTGCTATCTCCCTTTCCCAACACCCGCATATTCTGTCTGTCTACATCACTGCCATCTCCCTCTCCCAACACCAGCATATTCTGTCTGTCCACATCACTGCTATCTCCCTCTCCCAACACCTGCATATTCTGTCTGTCCACATCACTGCCATCTCCCTCTTCCAACACCCGCATATTCTGTCTGTCCACATCACTGCCATCTCCCTCTCCCAACACCAGCATATTCTGTCTGTCCACATCACTGCCATCTCCCTCTCCCAACACCAGCATATTCTGTCTGTCCACATCACTCCAACACCAGCATATCCAAAGTGCAGTCCGGTTCCCTCTGACACCACATACCACTTCTGATGCAAACAAAAACCTGGCAGATGAAAATCGGGCATCTGTTACTGCATACGGAACAACCGCTGCTACCTGATGGCCTGAACATCCACAGCCAGTTCAACAATCTTCCAACAATCCAAACCACCACATCATCACAGTCATCATTCCATCACTGACACCATCAGCAACTTTCCTATCAAAAACAAACCTGGCAGCCAAATCTGGTCACCGCCTTCTGACTTCCACATTCTGCACTCACTTAAATTTGCCACTGAAGGCTCAAACTTCCTTGATGCTTGATCAGTTTAACGATAACATGGTTTAAAGATATCATAGTAAGAAAATGCAACATGACACCAAAGACATCATGGCACTTGTCCAGGCTAAACAAACTACTTAGTGAGCTACAATCTATAAAAATCAACATCAAAACACAAAACATACATTGAGAGCTGGAGAGGCCGCTGCCACACAAGGCGCCACCATCTTCCCGATCCGGATGACCATTGCAGTCCTCCATTCATGTGGCACAAAGCCTGGTTTATGACTGTAGTTAAATAATGAATTCAGAGGTCCTGATATATCATATTTTAGACTATTCAGGAGACATTCTGGGATGTTACTGAGGCCCATTGAGGCCATGTTCTTGGCTTTAGTGAGTGCAGCCAGTACATTCTCCCTAGTTGTAATTGAATTGGTTATGTATGAGGGTATTTTCGAAGGGATGGTTGGGGGTGAGAGGGGGGTAACAGGTTTGCTGTATCACCAAGCTTGGTGAATTTGGCACTATTAACCACCAGTCCAGCAGCACATTGCTGTGTGCTGCCTTTGAGGTTTCTAACATGGCTTTAGAAGGCCTTATGGCTAGGCTATCTTAACCTCAAAGTTGGCTTTGCTTGACCCAATTAGCCCTCTTGGTTGCCTATTTTCTTTGATGAGAATGTTTCTATCTTTATGGCAATTACCCTTCTTGATTTTTGCCATAATTTTTTTTCCTTTTGTTATATATTCTGTATAACTTGTGATGCCACCAGAGCAGTTTGTTTCTGTGGCTAGTCCTGGGCTTACAGCCATTAAATGGTTGTACAGTTTCTGAGTGCATTTCAGCATAGGCTGCTGTGTTCTCTGTGTTTGAAGGGGCAATACATTTTGACAAACCATCACTTAATAAAAAGTAATTTGCCTTGGAATAGTTCTTACTGGTTTTAATAGGATTACAGAGCTGATTTGATTTTGAAGGTGACAGCTGTATAGTCAGACCTTACCAGGGAGGATGAGACATTGGGGGGGGGGGGGTAGTATTCTCCCATATTTGTGAGCATGAGATCCAGAATGTTGGAGCCTCTAGTGGATGTATTCACTATTTGGTCAAGAATATCTGTATTTATAAAGTTCAGGAATCTATGTGCCTGCAGATTTAAAGCTATGTATGATTCTCAGTCTATATTGGGTAATTAAACTCACCCATGAGTATGGTGTTAGGCTGGATAGTAAGGGTCTTCAATAGGTCCAAGTATGCATTGTGAGTTTCTTGGGACATAGAGGGTGACCTACAGCAGGTTAGGATATGGTACAGAACTTTGTCTATGATGATCTGCAGATGCAGGAACTCCAGCATGTTATCCTGTATGCCCACACTAAAAGTATGCTCATCATTGATATATATTGAGACACCTCAAAAAAGAAAAAACAGAGATAGTGAATGACTACTTCACTTCTATCTTCACAGAAGAAAGCACGAGGGAGCTCCATACTGCAAGGAAGGTAGAGCAGACTGAGAAGAAATCTGGACAGATACCAGGATAGGGATGGAGGCCGTGTGAAGAGAATGTGCTTCCCAAATCAAAGATAATGAACAGTGGACAAACAATTAAGCTTCAGAGGCCTCATGAATCTGGCTAGTGTGCTGGGAACTCCTCTGACAAAGGATTTAAATGGATCAGTGATCTGTATGGAAGAGCCTGATAACTGGAAGGCAGGAGTTGTGGTGCCTTACTTGGTGAGGCAGGGGAGGTAGCAAAAAATTCAGGGAGTTGAACACCTGTTAACCTAACAACAGTGGCTGTGAAGTTCATGGAATAAATCAAGAGACAATTTCTGGTTGCATTATTAGAGATTACAATCTTCATGACATTAGCTGACATGGATCTGTGGCCTGAAGAAGCTGTTGACATACTTGGTCTGTATTTATGACAGATTTACAAGACAATTTGAGAAGGAAGTAACAGTAGAATTGTTCTACCTGGAGTTCAGTGAATCCTTTGATGATTTACTACATGTGCTTACATTCCACTTGCTCACAGCTCACCTGATTACTGACACTTATTCACAAAGGCAAGTAAAAGACTTCTCAGCAGTTTGATCATATTACTGCCATATCAGATTAGTTATACCTGCTCAGAACTCTAACTTTAACCCCAAAAGTCGTTACCTAGCCCTAATGTCAAATGTCCATTCTTAACCCTGTCATACTCAGTCCCCAACCCTAATCCCAATGCTCACGTCCTAAACCTAAATCTTCCAGTCACACCTCAACCCTAATTTCAGAATTTATTCCTACGGTCTAATTCCAAAACTCCCAGTTAATCCCTCATCTTAATTCTACAACCTGCTCCTTAACCTAAAACTTCACACTAAATCCCCATGGCTGTTCTACTTACCTGGGATCCTGCAACCAACGATGCCACCAGCATTATTTGAATTGAAATAGTGGGGGAAACAAGCATTTGGCTGTGAAACTGTGGACTGCTAGCCATCAGAACTTGTGCAAATGCAGTACAACTGGCCTTTGGTTGGCCCTACTGCTGAGAAGACTATAGGAACTGGGGAATAGGGTCAAGCCTTAGGAAATAGATTGTTGAATGGTCTCAAATGGTAGGACATGTAGGACATATAGGACTGTGATGACAGAACCAATGTGGGAATAAGAAAAGTGACTATTGGACCACTACTTGGGACTAGTCCTGGGTCCAGTACTCTTCAGGGTACTCATTTCAGACACACCTGAGAGAATGCAGAACAGGATCATTTTCTTTGCTGGTGTCATAAAGTTAAGGGCAACAGTGGAGAATGGCGAAGAGTCTCAGGAAAGATTTGGCATTGCTGATCAAGTGTGCATAATGGTGTCATTCAGGTTCAGTGCAGATGAATATAAATTACTGTCCTCAGAGAGCAGCAACCATCATGTGAGTGATTAGGTGTGGGAATGGAACTTGTAACACCTATCAGGAAAATGATCTGGAAGTGCAGACCACATCTAGTCTGTAACCCCCCCCCCAGGACGAAAGTGAATGAGGACAGTGGCAGCCAACAAAAGAATGGAGGTGGATATCCTCATGAAAAAAAGGCTCCAGAAGCAAAGAGTTAATATCCGTACTGTAACTGCTGCTGCCCAGGACATGTTTTGAATACTGTGTGCAGTTGTGAAAGTCATACAAGGAAGTAGACATTAGGCTGCTGCAAAATATCCAGAGTAAAACTGCCAGAATGGTGCAGGAGATGGACAGAAAGGGATTGACCAAAGGGTAAAGCAACTGAAACTCATGTCAGAGACCAAAATAAAAGGAAGACATGATATGGATGCACAAGATCATGTTTGGGAGATTTGTGTTCTGAACACGAAGGGCAGAGGGGAGAAGAAGGAGTACAGACAGCAGAATTTACTGGCCACCTGCTCCTTGGATCTGAGAAAGTGCTTTGTCCCAAAGGGTTTTATGGACTTATGAAACAGATTAGTATAAGGGAGGTGAAGAGAAATTCCATAGAGACATTAGAGAAGCCATGGAGCAAGTAGAGAAAATGTGATAGGGAAGGGTGGAATGGAATGGAAATAAATTGCACTCCCTTAAAAATACAATTATAATATGTTTTATTATTTATCCATTTCTTATCATTTATCAGAATCTTATCACCTTCAAAAACATGTTTATTTTGGGCACAATTCCCACACTTACACATAAACTCTTTATCTCTCCCTGTATACCTCACACTGATTATACATTTTTCCAATAACTTCTTAAAATTCCTCCTCTAAATGGCAAACTCTTCAGCACAAACTATCTTTATAGTGGTAGTTTTAATTTAAGTTCTAGGTCTTAAACTGGATTTTATAAGTCACAGTGAACACTAACTATTAAATTTCTAATATTTTGTAAATTACTTATATCTCAGCAGCCACTCAAGTTACACAAATACTATCAGCAGCATTTTTTTTACCCAGCTGAGAGCTTTCTTATGAGTCTAAGTGGTTCCATCTATGCCACTTAGGTATCGGGTTATTTAAAAAAACATGAACTTTATGACAATATAAATAAATATTATGTAAACAACAATTAATAGCTCTATTCCTGCACTAGATAGAGGCCAAATATTAATGTAGTTTTGTTTGTTATCATGTAAGGTTTCAGCTGACATATTTCAATACATCACATGTAACATGGTTTTGGAATTATTAATGCAAATATGAACAAGCAATATTTGATGCCTAGAAGCGTCATTAGGATGTAACTACAGAAACACCTGGAGGTGTTTGTCATGCTGCCAGCCCAGCTATCTGGAATTTTGTAAATAATTCTATGTCATCTGTGAATACTGATATGATTTATACAGAACTGTATTTTATGTACTGAGCTAAGATTGCCAAATTCTGGTAATCACGGCCACACAGGTAAAAACCGCACTCTCCAAAGCTAAGAATACAGCATGCATGGGGCCAGACGACATCCTGGGCTGTGTACTACATGGACTGCAAAACGAACTGGCACCTCACCTAAGTGTCATGTTTAATCATAGCCTCACCTCAGGCTTCATGCTCACTGAGTGGTGCACAGCTACAGTTATCCCACTCCACAAGGGGGGATCCACCTTGGATCCTGGGAACTACTGTCCCATCAGTCTGGCGAGCCTAATCTGCAAGGCTATGGAACGTATTATCATGGAACTTATAAACAAAGACATTGGCAACCTTCAAATACTGGGCCCCACCCAGTTTGGGTTCATGAAGGGCTGATTGTGTCTCCTGAACCTGATTGACTTCTTTGAATCAGTCTCCAGAGCCGTGGACGAGGTTAAGGCAGTCCACACAGCCTATCTGGACCTTGCCAAGGCCTTTGACACCATCCCCCACTCTGGAATCATAGATAAACTTACTAAGCTGGGCATAAATCCCTACATCACCCAATGGGTTGCCAACTGGCTTACTGACAAAACCCACACTGTAAAAGTAACCGACTCCAAATCCAGCTCCAGACAAGTGACACATGGAGAACCTCAGGGTTCAGTTCTGGGACCGCCCTTGTTTGGCATCTACTTCTCTGAAGTACAGGCCAACACTGAGGGACTCTGACTAACAAAGTTCACAGATGACTGCAAACTGGGAGCCATTACTGAATCCCCAAATAATGTGGATATTCTAAAAAAGGGCCTTACAGAAACAGATGCTTGGTGCCAGAGTCATGGGCTCAAGCTCAATGCCAAGAAGTGTATAGTTATTCCCTTTGGGAAAAAACATGTACCCATGAATTACCACACAGGTGGCAGATAAGAGACTTAGGAACACAGATGGACAGTGGTCTCACCTTCGATAACCACATCGGTACAACAGTCAGGAAATCCTTCTATGTGGCACACCTCATCACTAAGAGCTTTTTATCCAGAAAAAGGAGGTCATTGTTCCACTGTACTCATCCCTCATTAGACCCATCATAGACTACAACACCCCATTTCATATGTACCTTACAAGACATCTGCAATTACTGGAAAGGCCACAGAAACACCTCACTAAAAGAATCACAGGCCTAAAGCAATGCCCTATGCTGACTGACTAAAAAACTCCAGCTATACTCTGTCACATATCGTCTACTCAGAGGCAATCTCTGCTTAACATACAAGGCCATGTCAAACTCAGAGCTGTTGGATATGCTACACTTAAAGAAATCCCAATCAATCAGAGCCATACGCTCCAGGGACCTAAACTTTGTCATCACAATGAACAAAACATGCTGGAGGGAGAGGTTCCTGACCCAGAGACTCCCCATACTCTGGAATAGAATGCCCATACATGTCAAGCAGAGTGCCTCCTTGGCCCTCTTCAAAAGGAACCTTTGACGACTGGATGGGAGATAGGAAATTTACCCTGGGGATCACATCAGTCGCCCTGCTAGACAGGGGTTCAGGGAAGTAAATACTGTGGGAAGAAATAGCCAGGGAATTGTTATGGCTAGGCTTGTATAGGCTCTAGGGTCGATAGCCTAGTACCAACCTATGAACCTATGTATCCACAGTGTACCCTACTGGAAAAGAACAGAAATGTATATAAACTATATACTTGTGCAGTGAATGTTTTAATAGTAGAAACTGGAACATACAGAGTTAACTTGCAAAACTTCAAGAAAATAAGTTGAAATTAGACTGCTTTATGATTGTGCTATAAAAGTTAGTTTCAATGCAGCAAGGAGACAGGATGTCTAGAACTAGGGTGCCTTCTGCATTGTTTTGAAAGTGTTTAATTGTTTTATGACTTTTAGTTCTGAGCAAACATCTGAGAGATATGTATTTTTAACACAAAGATGTGAAATTATTTTACTTTCTTGTTTAGCTTGGGAACTTAAGTCAGGTGACAAAAAGTGATGTCATCCAAGCTAACCCATAAGTCATATTTGATATTAATTTAAGAACTCTCTCAGAGCGAGACTAGGCATTTTGTATTTTGTCTTGAAACTAGCAAGAACATCCACTCATCATCACCATCTGCACTTGCCTTGCTAATAGTAAGTAACTAGGGTACAGTAATTTATTTTAGATAAAGTTAGGAATATAGTAAAGATTAGTTTAGATGTTTTCAGCATTTATTTGAGACTGTCCTGTAATGTTGTTTTAAAATATTTCCTGTGATTTTGAACTCTGGAGTTGATTGACTGAGTATTGTCTTGGTCTTTTATTATTTATTATTAAATATATTTAAACCTATCTTTGTGGATGGTATTTTTGAGATATATTTAAGCTCTTAAGAGTACTTGCATATGTATTTGGTGACACTGTACATGCCACTCCTAATAGCCTTGCTCTTGGTCAAAATTACCATTTGAATTAATAGTAATATTACACAGTAGGATTGGACACCCTTTGATAAGGGCCTTAAAGGAGCTGATAAGGGGTTCAGGTGACAGTGATAACTACCTTATAGTCTGGGCCGAAGGGGGCATAGCTAGTAAACCTGTGCCAGCCTTTCTCTGGTGTATGTTTGTGTATAAATCAAATCTCAAAGTGTGTGTGTGTGTGTGTGTGTGTGTGTGTGTGTGTGTGTGTGTGTGTGTGTGTGTGTGTGTGTGTGTCAGCTTCTTGGGCAGGGACACAAAGCACTGGTTGGACAGAGAGAGTGTTGGGAGGACTTGGTTTCGAACCCTGGCTAAGGACTCAACTCTATAGCTGTGCCAGTGGGGAGTCTTATTGGGGATCTGGTGACAGAGGGAGGAACCAGCCTCAGACTGGCTGTGATCTCTGTGTGCTCTTAAAGGAAATTATTAATTACTGTGTGTATATGTGTCATCCTCCCATTGTGTGCATCCCTCACTGTTGCCAGTGGTGGGGATTGAGGCTTCTTGATTATTGGGTCAGTGCAAGGTGTCACATATTAATTGGTTGGCAGTGATGGGATATACAGATCACACATTAATTGGCTTGTAGCGCTGTGGATATTGAATTTCTGTAGCCTGTGTACAGTGGTCACTGAAGGTGTTTGTACTCTTGATCAGCCATACAGTGAACATTCAGAGTTTCACATCCCAATTGTTTTATTTTTTTGTTAGCTTAGTTCGTCAGGGAGAGCATGCAAGCATGTCAGCAGAGGAGTACTGACAAAGAGCCAGTTGGTTGAGATGAGCTAGGCTAATGGACTGGTGCATGCCAACCTGACTCTGGCAGAAATTATTGTAGTTTTGGGCACAGCTGCATCACAGACCAGCGATCAGGACGACAACCAGGCTGGCCTTGGAGATGTACAACTATCAGAAAATGGACAGCTTAACTTTTCCACAGAGGACTTAAAATTTCGTCTGGAGTTAAAAAGACTTGAGCTGGAGGCCAGGCATTTGGAAATCAAAGCAGCAGATTAGCTGAGATGTCTAGAGGCTGAGGAAGATGAGAAACTGTGATGCATAGAAGTAGAGGAGAAGGAGAGGCAGAGGCAACATGAAAAGGAGATGCTGACTCTTCACGAGAGTCATTGAGGTAATGGGGAAGGGAATAACCAAACCCCAGAAGCAACAAAGGTGAGTAAATTTCTTCCACAATTTACAGAGGGGGATAATGTTGATAGTTTCATTCATATGTCTGAGAGCGTATGTAAACAGTATAATGTTGACCAAGGGTTCTGGGTACAGTTCCTTATTCCTTTACTCTATGGTAAAGCTGTAACTGCCATTTCTAAATTGTCTGATGCTGACTGCTTAAATTACAATATCGTAAAGAACTGTCTTTTAGAATGCTTTAAGTTAACACCTGAAGCTTATAGAAAAATGTTTCGTGAGTATAGATGCAAGGCAGATGAAAGTGTGTGTGAATATACTGGTGAACTAAGCACTTATTTTCATAGGTGGGTGAGTGGATGTTAGGTCAGCACTTTTGAAGGGCTGGCAGACATTTTGGTGAGGGAACAAGCCCTTAGCACTTTGCCTGAGGACATGAGAATCTGGTTAGCTGATAGACAATGCAATACTGCAGACCTACACTGGAAAGGGACACCCAGTGCTGTTCATGGGTCCAAGGGAACCCATGGCCGGCACACCAGACTGCCCCAACAGTCCAGGTACATGTCCATGCCAGCAAATGCCAACAGTAAGATCTCTTGAGACAACAAGAGTACCAAACTACCAAAAGAGGTTACATCCTATCTTAGTGGATTGGAAAGAAGGCTACTGCTAAGAGAGACACAGCCTCTGACCTTACCATTGTGAAGCCTGCAATGGTTACAGAGGAGCACTACTTGCTTGGGTCGTCTACTGCAGTCAGATCTTAAGTAGGGACCCCATCCAAATGCCTTTAGCAAGAGTTCACCTTGAGTTGGAGGGTGTAAAAGGATGCCAGCAAGTAGGTGTGTTTGAGGGTTTCCCTGCAGATGTCCTGATAGGGGATGATTTTGATAATGCAGTACCCTGTGTGCATGCAGTTACATGCAGTCAGGCTTAGAGGTAAGCATGTAGTCCTGGGGGAGACCCAGACAGACCACACACTTGCAGCTAGGACTGCTGAGGTTGTTATTTCAGGGAGGGAGCTACCCTGTAGCATCGAGACTGAAGGTGAGCCACAGCTGCTTGTGGGTGGGTACTGATGTTCCCTTGGACAGAGTAACTGCAAGGGCCGAGGTGAGTAGTAGTACCGAGGCTGGCAGTGAGACACCGCTGTCAGAGGATGCGAGACTTCCTGTTGAAGGGGAGCTGGGAAGGTTTGCAAAGAGAGAGTTGAGACAGGCTCAGCTCTCAGACCCTACAACACAAGGCCTGCAGGAGGTAGACAGTGAGGCACCTGATTCTCAAGGGAAGGGGGAATTTGGATACTGGGGCAAAGGGTTACTGTATAGAGAATGGACCCCTGAGGGAAGGCTAGATGTTGAGAGAGTATAGCAGTTGGTAGTGCACAGAGCATACTGTCTGGCACTTCTAGCCATAGCCCATGATATTCGCTTTGTAGGTCATATGGTCATAAAACATACAAAGAGACATATTATGCAGAGCTTTTATTGACCTGGGATATCCAGAGATGTGACAGGGTACTGCAGGACCTGTGAGCAGTGCCAAAAGGTAGACAAGGCAAGAGACAAGGTGAAAGCTCCTTTGATGCCTGTGCCTGTGATTGAGGAGCCATTCCAGAGGGTAGCTATAGATATTGGGGGGCTTCTGAGTACCCCAAGTTCTACAGGAGAATGTATATCCTAGTGGTAGTAGATTATACTATCAGATACCCTGAGGAGGTGGTTCTGTCCTCCATTGAGGCAGAAAAAGTGGAAAATGCTTTGTTAGAAAATTTCAGCAGAATAGGTTTTCCAAAAGAATTACTGACTGACAGAGGTGCCAGTTTTATGTCAGACCTGCTGGCTTGTCTGTGGAAGTACTTTGGGGTGAGGCACCTAAAGAACACCCCCTACCATCCCCAGACTGATTGTCTTATTGAGAGGCTAAACTCTACACTCAAGGTGATGCTACGGACATTTGCAGACCAGTTCAATAGAGAGTGGGACAAATATTTGCCCCATCTGATTGCTTACAGAGAGGTTCCTCAGGAATCCACAAGTTTTTCACCCTTTGAATTACTGTATGGGGATAGGGTGAGGGGACCTCTAGATTTGATATGAGATGAGTGGGAGGGTGAGTGTGTATCCCACAAGGAGTCTGCTGTGGCATATGTCCTAAACCTTAGGACAAGGCTCAGAGAACACATGGGCTTGGCCCAGGGGAATGTAGCAGAAGCCCAACAGCAGAAAAAGGTCTGGTATGACATAAATGCTCAAGCTAGAGAGTACGCTGTAGGGCAGCAGGTAATGGTTCTCATTACTGTCAAACACAACAAGCTGCAGGCAGATTGGGAAGGACCCTACAAGTTAGTAACGAAGGTCAGTGATGTTAACTACACAGTAAAACTGCTAGGCAAGAGGCAAGGGCACAAATTGTACCATGTTAACATGATAAAACCTTATCATGATATGGAGACCCTTGTGTTGAGTATTTGCAGTGGATGGCAGGAGGAGTCTGAGGGGGGTCTGGTGACAGATCTCGTACTGACACTCAAACAGAAACCTCAGTGGAAGGGAAAGCAATGCCCCAGCAGTAATCCCCTCTAATGGTTTGAGAAATCTGAGCTGTGTTACAGGTGTTTGGGGACATTTTCAGTGGGACAGCAGGGTGCACCCATGTGGTACAGCACCATGTGGATACAGAACCCCAATAGCCTATTAAGCAGGCCCCTTATAGGGTGCCTGAAAGAGTCAAACAAACTGTGAGGGAGGAAAACAAACTGTGAGGGAGGAGATACAGGAAAGTTTGGAACTAGGGGTAATTCAAGAGTCCAGCAGTCCCTGGGACTCCCCAGTAGTGCTAGTTCTAAAGAAGGATGGCAGTACTAGGATCTGTGTACACTACAGGAAAGTAAATAGTCACACAGAGTCAGATGCTCACCCCATGCCTATGACATATGAAGCCCTAGAGCAGCTGGGTGGGGCTAAGTATCTTACCACTTACCAAGGGTTAGTGGCAGGTGCCCTTGACTCCCAGTGCTATACAGAGGTCAGCCTTTGTGACTCCTTTTGGCTTGTATGGTTCATGATGATGCACTTTGGGATGAAAAATGCCACAACAACTTTCCAGAGGTTGGTAGATCGTATCCTAGCAGGAGCAGGAGATTTTACCTTTGCTTACCTAGATGATATTGCCATCTACATCCATTTCAGGCAAGAGCACCTTAAGCATGTCAGGCAGGTGCTGGGCAGACTACAGAGGGCAGATTTGACCATGAAACCCAGAAAATGTCTGGTGGGTGTGGCACAGGTCTCCTACTTCTCAATCAGCATTTCTGAAGGGTCACTTGAAAAACTAGCTTGAGGTTTTGGGGAGGGGGTGTCATGCTGCCAGCTCAGCTATCTGGAATTTTGGAAATAATTCTGTAATTTTGAATATTGATCTGATTTATACAGAACTGTATGTTACGTACTAAGCTAAGATGTATCCACAGTGTACCCTACTGGAAAAGAACAGAAATGTATATAAACTATATACCTGTGCAAATGTATGTTATAATAGTAGAAACTAGAACATACAGAGTTAACTTGCAAAACTTCAAGAAAATAAATTAAAATTAGACTGCTTTACGATTGTGCTATAAAAGTTAGTTTCAATGCAGCTAGAAGACAGGATGTCTAGGACTAGGCTGCCTTCTGCATTGTTTTGAAAGTGTTGTATTGTTTTATGACTTTCAGTTCTGAAAAAAACATCTGAGAGATATGTATTTTTAACACAGAGATGTGACATTCTGTTAGTTTCTGGTTTAGCTTGCGAACTTAAGTCAGGTGAGAAAAAGTGGTGTCATCAAAGCTAACCAGCAGTAATATTTGATAGTAATTTAAGAACTCTCAGAGACAGGCTGGGCAATTTGTATTTGTCTTGGACCTAGCAAGAACATCCACTCATCAACACCATCTGCATTTGCCTTGCTAATAGTAAGTAACTTGGGTACAGTAATTTCTTTTAGATATATTTAGGAATAAGATTAATTTAGATGTTTTCTGTATTTATTTGAGACTGTCCTGCAATGTTTTTTTAAAATAAGTGCTGTGATTTTGAACTCTGTAGTAACTGCGTTGATTGACTGAGTATTGTCTTGGTCTTTTATTCTTCTTCTTCTAGCTTTTCCCAGTTAGGGGTCGCAACAGCAGATCATATGTCCGCTCATGATTGGCAGTGGAGTTTTACAGTGTCGAGTTGCCAGCCTGGCACCCAACCTTCCGCAGAAGGCACACACACACACACTCCTAGGGCCAATTCAGAGTGTCCAATCAACCTACAGCATGTCTTTGGGATGTGGAAGGAAACCGGAGCACCCAGAGGAAACCCACTTGACCACAGGGAGGACATGCAGACTCCGCACACAAGGATCGAACCGGAGAACCTCTTGCTGTGAGGCGACAACACTAACTGCTGCACCACCGTGGCCGCCCATTGTCTTGGTCTTTTATTATTTATTATTAAACATATTTAAGCTTATCTTTGTGGCTGATATTTGTGAGACATATTTAAGTGCTTAGAGTACTTGCACATGTATTTGTTGAAACTGTACAGGCCACTCCTAATAGGCTTGGTCTTGGTCAAAACTACCATTTGGATTAATAGCAACATTACACAGTAGGACTGGGCACCCTTTGTTAAGGGCCTTAAAGTAGCTGATAAGGGGTTCTGGTGGCAGTGATAACTACCTTATAGTCTGGGCAGAGGGGGTATAGCTAGTAAACTTGTGCCAGCCTTTCCCAGAGTTGTGTTTGTGTATAAATGAAATCTCAAAGAGTGTGTGTGTGTGTGTGTGTGTGTGTGTGTGTGTGTGTGTGTGTGTGTGTGTGTGTGTGTGTGTGTGTGTGTGTGAGCTACTTTGGCAGGGACATGAAGCACTGAAGCACTGGTTGGACAGAGAGAGTATTGGGAGGACTTGGCTTGGAACCCTGGCTAAGGAGTCAACTCTATAGCTTTGCCAGTAGGAGGCTTATTGGGGATCTGGAGAAAGAGGGTGAAATCAGACCAAAACTGACTGTGAGCTCTGTGTGCTCTTCAGGGAAGTTGTAATTTACTGTGTGTGTAGAGGCAGAGGACAAGGAAAGGCAGAGGCAAAATGAAAAGGAGATGCTGAGTCTTCACCAGAGTGATGGAGGTAATGGGGAAGGGAGTAACTGAACCCCAGAAGCAGCAAAAGTCAGCACATTTCTTCTACAATTTACAGAGGGGGATACTTTTGATAGGTTCATTCATATGTCTGAGTGGGTATGCAAACAGTGAAATGTTAACCAAGAGCTCTGGGCACAGTTCCTGACCCCCTTACTCCATGGTAAAGCAGTAACTGCTATTTCTAAATTGTCTGATATTGACTGCTTAAATTACAATATTGTAAAGAACTGTCATTCATAATGCTTTAAGTTAACACCTTAAGCTTATAGGAAAATGTTTCGTAAGCCTAGACGCAAGGCAGATGAAAGTGTGTGTGAACATATTACTGAGCTAAGCACTTATTTTCATAGGTGGGCGAGTGGATGTCAAGTCACCATTTTTGAAGGGCTGGCAGATTTTTTGGTGAGGGAACAAGCCCTTAGCACTTTGCCTGAGGAAATGAGAATCTGGTTACCTGATAGACAATGCAATGCTGCAGATGGGTTGGGGAAAAGGGAGACCTATACCTAGCAAGCAGGGCATCACTGCACAGAAAAGGGACACCCAGTGCTGTTCATGGGTCTAAGAAAACACATGGTGGGCAGCCCAAACTGCTCCAACAGAGTCCACCTGTAGCAGGAGAAGTCACTAATCCAGGTACATATCCAGGATCAAGGGTTAAATGCAACCAGTGGGGCCATGTAGCATATAGATGTCCATGCAGGCATTGTGGGGGAGAAAAATTGGCAGAGCCAGTAAGTGAGAATGACAAAATGCCAATGATAAGTTGTCTCGGGACAACAAGGGTATCAAACTACCACAAAAGGTTTTATCCTATCTTAGTGGATGGGAAAGAGGCCACTGCTAAGAGACACAGCCTCTGACCTAACCATTGTGAAGCCTGCAATGGTTACAGAGGCGCACTGCTTGCTTGGGCAGTCTATTCCAGTCAGAGCTTAATTAGGGACCCCATTCCAAATACCTTTGGCTAGGGTTCACCTTGACTAGGAGGCTGGAAAAGGAAGCCAGTAAGTAGTTGTCATTGAGGATGTCCCTGCAGATGTCCTGATAAGGAATGATTTTGATAATGCAGTACCCTGTGTGCATGCAATTACATACAGTTAGGCTTGGGGACAAGCATGTGGGTCTGGTAGCCTGGAGAGACCCAGACAGACCACACACTTGCATCCAGGACTGCTGAGGTGGTTACTTCAGGGAGAAAGCTACCCTGTAGCTGTGAGACTGAAGGCGAGCCACAGCTGCTTGTGGGTACTGATGTTCTCTTGGACAGAGTGACTACAAGGGCAGAGGTGAGTAGTAGTATCCTGGTTGACAGTGAAGCACCGCTGTCAGGGGATGCCAGACTTCCTATAGAAAGGGAGCTGGGAAGGGTTACAAAAGAGAGTTGAGACAGCCTCAGCTCTCAGACCTTACAATACAAGGCCTGAGGGAGGTAGCTAAAGAGGCACCTGATTCTCAAGGGAAGAGGGAATCTGTATACTGGGACAAAGGGTTACTGTATAGAGAATGAATCCCCGAGGGATGGATAGAGGGTCAGAGAATATAGCAGTTGGTAGTGCCCAGAGCCTACCATCTGGCATTTCTAGCCATAGCCCATGATATTCCCTTTGAAGGTCATATGGGCATAAAACATACAAAGAGATGTATTATACAGAACTTTTATTGGCCTGGGATTTCCAGAGATGTAACAGGGTACCGCAGGACCTGTGAGCAGTGTCAAAACGTAGGCAAGGCAATAGACAAGGTGAAAGCTCTTTTGATGCCTTTGCCTGTGACTGAGGATCCATTTCAGATGGTAGGTATGGATATTGTGGGGCCTCTGAGTATGCCAAGTTCCAGAGGAAAAAGTATATCTTAGTGTTAGCAGATCATACTACCAGATACCCTGAGGTGGTGGCTCTGTCGTCCATTGAGGCAGAAAAGTTGGAAGATGCTTTGTTTTCAGCTGGGTATGTTTTTCTACAGAAATACTGACTGCCAGAGGTGCCAATCTCATGTCAGACCTGCTGGCTTGTCTGTGGAAGCACTGTGGGGTGAGGCACCTAAAGATCACCCCATACCATCCCCAGACTAATGGTCTTGTTGAGAGGTTAAACTCTACATTCAGGATAATGCTATGGCCATTTGCAGACCAGTGCAAGAGGGAGCAGGACACAGATTTCCCCCATCTGTTGTTTGCTTACAGAGAGGTTCCCCAGGAATCCATCATTTTTTTCATCCTTTGAGTTACTGTATGGGCATAGGGTGAGGGGACCTCTAGATATGACTTGAGATGAGTGGGAGGATGAGTGTGTATGTCACAAGGAGTCTGTTGTGGAATATGTCCTAAACCTCAAGGCAAGGCTCAGGGAACTCACGGGCTTGGCCCAGGGGAACCTGGCAGAAGCCCAACAGCAGAAAAAGGTCTGCTATGACAGGAATGCTTGAGCTAGAGAGTATGCTGTAGGGCAGCAGGTAATGGTTCTTATTCCTGTCAGACACAACAAGCTGCAGGCAGCTTGGAAGGGACCCTACAAGGTAGTAAGGATATTAAATACATGGTAGAACTGCTAGGCAGGAGGCAGGGGTGCAAATTGTACCATGTTAACATGATTAAACCTTACCATGGTAAGGAGGTTCTTGTGCTGAGTATTTACAGTGGATGGTAGGAGGAGTCTGAGGGAGATCTGGTGACTGATCTCCTACTGAGACTCAAAATGACACCTCAGTGGAAGGGGTAGCAGTGTCCCAGCCATAATCCCATATGCGGTTTTGAGAAATCCGAGCAGTGTTACAGGAGTTTGGGGACATGTTCAGTTGGAAACCAAGGTGCACCCACCTGGTGCAGCACCATGTGGATACAGGACCCCAAAGGCTGATTAAGCAGGCCCCTTATAGGGTGCCTGAGAGAGCCAAACAGACTCTGAGGGAGGAGATACCGGAAGTGTTGGAACTAGGTGTAATTCAAGAGTCCAGCAGTCACTGGGTCTCCCCAGTGGTGCTGGTACTGAAGAAGGATGGCAGCACCAGGTTCTGTGAGGACTACAGGAAATTAAATAGCCACAGAGTCAGATGCTCACCCCATGCCTACGACAGATGGAGCCCTAGAGCAGCTGGGTAGGGCTAAGTATCTTACCACTATTGATCTTTCCAAGGGTTACTGGCAGGTGCCCTTGACTGCCAGTGCTATACAGAGGTCAGCCTTTGAGACTCCTTTTGGCTTGTATGAGTTCATGAATATGCACTTTGGGATGAAAAATGCTACAGTGACTTTCCAGAGGTTGGTAGGTCATATCCCAGCAGGAGCAGGAGATTTTGCCCTTGCTTACCTAGATGATATTGCCATCTACAGCCATTCCAGGCAATAACACCTTCAGTATGTCAGGGAGGTGCTGGGCAGACTACAGAGGGCAGGGTTAACCATTAAACTCAGCAAATGTCAGTTGGGTATGGCAGAGGTTTCCTACCTGGGACATAGAGTAGGGAGTGGTAAGATCAGGCCATAACCTGCCAAAGTGGAAGCCATTCAGGCATGGCTTGCCCATGTTACCAAAAAGCAGGTGAAGGCATTCTTAGGGACAGCAGGGTACTGCAGAAAGTTTGTCCCCAATTATAGTATCATAGCTGCTCCCCTCACCGACCTGACAAGGAAAAACAGGCCAGATAAAGTAATGTGGACCCCAACATGTGAGCTGGCATTCCAGAAGCTTAAAGGAGCTTTGGGAGGACCCCCTGTGTTAACCAGTCCAGATTACCAGCAAAGAATTTGTTGTGCTGGTGGATGCTTCAAACCATGGGGTGGGGGCTGTACTTAGCCAGGTCTCCTCAGAGGAATAGGAGCATTATATCTCAGTAATAGGCTCCAACTCAAGGAGGAATGTAATCAGCTGTAGAAAAGGAATGTCTAGCTGTAGTGTGGGCACTGCAGAAACTTCAGCATTATCTGTATGGAAGGAAATTCACTGTAGTTACAGAACACAAACCGTTAACATGGCTACATCGAGCCAGCCAGCAAAATACCAAGTTACTATGGTGGAGTCTAGGGTTACAAGCATACGATACGACAGTGCAACATCACAGTGGGTTTAGCAATGCCAAAGCAGATGGGCCCTCAAGACAGGGAATGTGGTAAGGTATTCCCACATAGGCTGAACCCTTTCAAGCAACATTTCTGAAGGGTCACTTGAAAAACTGGCTTGAGTTTTCTGGGGGTGGGATGGGGGGAGAAATGTCATGCTGCCAGCCCAGCTATCTGGAATTTTGTAAATAATTCTATGTCATTTGTGAATATTGATATGATTTATACAAAACTGTATGTTATGTACTGAGCTAAGATGTATCCACAGTGTTTGTTTGTGTCTTTCGGCTTTTCCTGGTTAGAGGTCGCCACAGCGGAACTCCGGTCCGCTAATGATTGGCAGTAGATTTTTACGTGCTGGCTTGCCAGGCCTAATGCACAACCTTCAGCAAAGGAATGCCCATTCACGCATGTCGCCACACAGAAGACGGTCTAACTGAGAATCGAACGGGCAACATCTAACTGTGAGGCGACAACGCTACCACAAGAACAGAAATGTATGTAAATTATATACCTGTGGAAATATATGTTTTAATAGTAGAAACTGGAAAATACAGAGTTAACTTGCAAAACTTCAAGAAAATAAGTGAAAATTAGACTGCTTTATGATTGTGCTATAAAAGTTAGTTTCAATGCAGCAAGGAGACAGGATGTCTAGAACTAGGATGCTTCTGCATTGTTTTGAAAGTGTTTTATTGTTTTATGACTTTCAGTTCTGAGCAAACATCTGAGAGATATGTATTTTTAACTCAGATGTGAAATTCTGTTAGTTTCTGGTTTAGCTTGGGAAGTTAAGTCAGGTGAGAAAAAGTGATGTCATCAAAGCAATAACTCTCTCTGAGAGAGACTGGGCAATTTGTATTTTGTCTTGGACCTAGCAAGAACATCCACTCATCAACACCATCTTCACTTGCTTTGCTAATAGTAAGTAACTAGGGTGCAGTAATTTATTTTAGATATATTTAGGAATATAGCAAAGATTTGTTTAGATGTTTTCTGTATTTATTTGAGCTGTCCTGCAATGTTGTTTTAAAATATTTGCTGTGACTTTGAACTCTGTAGTAAGTGTGTTGATTGACTAAGTATTGTCTTTTATTATTTATTATTAAATATATTTAAACCTGTCTTTGTGGCTGATATTTGTGAGACATATTTAAGTGCTTAGAGCACTTGCATATGTATTTGGTGGCACTGTACAGACCACTCCTAATAGGCTTGCTCTTGGTCAAAACTACCATTTGGATTAATAGTAATATTACACAGTAGGATTGGAAACCCTTTGGTACTGGCCTTAAAGTAGCTGATAAGGGGTTCTGGCAGCAGTGCTAACTATCTTATAGTCTGGGCAGAAGAGGGAATAGCTAGTAAACCTGTGCCAGCCTTTCTCAGGTGTGTGTTTGTGTATAAATCAAATCTCAAAGAGTTTGTGTGTGTGTGTGTGTGTGTGTGTATGTATCAGCTACTTGGGCAGGGACACAAAGCACTGGTTGGACAGAAAGAGTGTTGGGATGACTTTGCTTGGAACCCTGGCTAAGGACTCAACTCTATAGCTGTGCCAGTGGGGAGTCATATTGGGGATCTAGAGAAAGAGGGAGAAACCAGCCCCAGGCCGACTGTGATCTCTGTGTGCTTTTATGGGAAATTGTAATTTACTGTGTGAGTAAGTGTCATCCTTCCATTGTGTACTTCCCTCACTGTTGCCAGTGGTGAGGATTGAGCCTCCTTGATTCCTGGGCCAGTGCAGGGGTGTCACATAGTAATTGAATGGCAGTAGTGTGATATCCAAAGCACATATTAATTGGTTGACAGTGGTGAGATAGCCACATTTTATTTATTTATTTATTTTATTTGCAGTTTGTTTGCCAGGATAGTCCAATTGGGCCACGAAGAGCATGTTTTCAACGGAGTCCTGGGGAGAAAAGCTCCAGAAAAATACATGAAGTACAATACACAGTAACATAATACACGAAATGTGAAGATAAATATAAATGCAAGAAGTCTCAAGTATACAAGATAACAAATTACATGAATAAGAGAGAATTTAGAAAAAAAATAAGTAAGAAGTTCCCATGAGGTGCTAGTTAGAGTAATGCATTGAATTTCATTACAAAAGAGTTACAGGTCATGTAAAATATGGTAGTTCCTACAGTTATTATTAGGAGTAGTTAGACTGTAGGGGGCTATTTACAGATATATTAGTTTGTGGGGAGTAGTTAAGGTAATGAAATTATGTAGGATGGGCGCAAGAGCATTCCCATTGTGAAAGTTGAAGGCAGAGAGTCTGTTAGTGGTACATATGAGAGGTGGAAGAGAATTCCAGTGGCGTGCTAGTGAGAAGGATAGGAGGTGCTTGCCTGGAAAACGGGAAGGTTTATGGAGTTCTATTAGATTCTGGGAGTTAGATCTGAGACATCAGTCAGGAAGATGGATTTTGAAGGTGGAGGCAAGGGAGGGGCAAAGAGAGGGGCTGAAAATAAGTTTTTGTGCTTGGATAAGTTGGGTATAGGTGAGATAGTTGGGTAGCTCAAGCCAGTCCAGCTGATGTAGGGAAATACAGTGATGGGTAGTGGATCTATGGCCAGTTGCAAATTTAGAAATTTTGTAGTAACAGGAGGAGAGTTTTGATTTGAGGGAAGATTGCAAATTAGTAAGGATAGAGGCACCATACAGAAGGGAAGGGATGAGGTAAGCAGTAGCGAGTACACACCTAGTAGTGGGAGAGATATAAAGGTTATGACGGTAAAGCATGCCTAATTTTTTATGTGTTTTTTTTTATATTAACTTGCAAGTGGCTATCAAACTTTAGTTGATCATCAAGGAGAATTCCTAGAAGTTTTGCAGTGGGGACTATTTCGAGAGTTATATTATTTTGACTGGTGATAGAGAATAAGTTTTTATCTAAGGTGGTGGTTTTAGAAGGGGTAAATATCATTAGTTTAGTCTTGGTAGTATTGAGTGCCAGATGGTTGTCTAGCATCCATTGTTCAGTGGAAGAGAAGGCTTCTTGAGTTAATTTTATTAATGAAGAAGTAGAGGTGGCAGAGCAGATTATTGTCGAGTCATCAGCGTATTGGATGAGTTTAGTGTTAGGGATGGCAAGATAGAAGTCATTTATAAAGATATTGAATAGAAGGGGACCTAGAATTGATCCTTGGGGGACACCTGTGGGAGTATCTAGGAAAGGTGAAATAGCTTTTTTCCACTTGACTGCTTGTTGCCTGTTTGATAGGTAACTGGTGAACCAATTGATAGTGGAGGTGGATAGGTTTAGTTTAGAGAGTTTGGTAATGAGAAGGTTGTGTGAGATGGTGTCAAAAGCCTTTGAAAGGTCTAAGAGGTGTCATGGGCCTTGTTAATGATCTCTAGGAAGGAAAGAAGGGAAGTGGAGGTACTATGGCCTGGTCGGAATCCATGCTGAGTGGGAGTGAGAAGGTTGTTATTTAAAAGATAGGGTAGAAGTTGAAGATGGATGCATTTTTCAAGAAGTTTAGAAATAGGAGATAAGATAGGTCTGAAGTTTGGGATATCATTGTTGTTGTCACCTTTATGGAGTGGAATAATAAAAGCCTTTTTCCACAGTTGGGGAACATAACATTCAGAAATTGATCTATTGATTAAAATACAGATAGGGAGGGCAATGGCTTCTGCTGTGATTTTTAGGAAGTAGGAGGGTATGTTGTCAGGAGCATTAGAACACGGTTTCATTTTTTGGAGTAGTTTTTTTTATAGTACATATGGGGATAGGATTCATGGAGAACGGAGGAGGTTGGAGGCTGGACTTACTAGGGGCAGGAGGAATGTATGGGTGTGGTTGGTGGAGTGGGGAAGCAGTGTTGTTAGTAAAGGATGATGTTAGTTTGGCTACGGAGTCAATAAAAAATGAATTCAATTGGGATACTAAATTTTGGTCAGAGGAGTTAGGGTCAGGGCAGGGGGTTTCTTTTTTACCTGGGTTAAGGAGAGAGGAGATTCCATCCCAGAACTTTTTAGGGTTAGCGTTGTGGTTGGTTTGGAGTGTTGAAAAATAGGATTTGCAGTCTGAGATAATAAGTTTCTTTACTTTGTTGTGAAGTATTTTGTATTCATTTAGGGTTGTGGTAGTTTTAATTTTATGGTAGCATTTCCAAGCTTTATCTCAGAGTCGCATGATGAGAAAAGTATTTTTAGTTAACCATGGGACAGGGTAGTTAACTATGGGACAGGGTTGCTTTTTGTGCATTTTGTTTTCCAGGGGCAAAGGAGTTTAGCAAGTCTAAGAAGGTTGTATTGAAGTAGGAAATGGCATTATCAAGGGGTAAAGATTTTAGTGGGTTCCAGTTTACTCTTTTTAGTGCTTTTGAGAATTCATTGGGATTGACGTTTTTCAGGCACCGCGTAGAGGTATAGGTATGGGTTAGATGTAGGGAGGAGGGAAGACTATGGGCAAAAATGGGAAAATGGTCACCTAGTGGGTCAGGAAGGCTTTCACTGTCTGTGATATAGTGAGGATGTGAAACAAGAATCCAATCTAAGGTGCTCCCATGGTGGAAGTCTTTGGATGGTCTAGTTGTTGAGGTAATAAGTTGAGTGAAGTTATATGGATTTATAGCTAGGGAGGTGTTTGGAGATTGAATTGTGGTCCAGTTAATGTTAACATCACCTAGGATAATAGTTTCATTAGTAATGTTAGTAGAGAACCAGGAGAGGATGTCCTCAAGGATGTGGACATTATCTCCTGGGGGGATGTAGAGAGTGACTATACAGATGAGTTTATGTTTATTTATATGCAGAAGGGCTGGGATTATTTCTGCATTACTAAATGTAGGGATGGGTTTGGAGTAGGGGGTCACTAGGAGGGATGAGGAGTAAAGGAGAGCGACACCTCCCCCTCTCTTACATGTTCTGTCTTTTCTAATAATACGGTAGTTGGGTGGAATAAGTTCCGAGTCTTTTATGTGGGGTTTCAACCAGGTTTCAGAAATGGATAGAATGTCTGGTTGATTGTAGAGAAGTCAGGCGTGGATGTTAGGGATTTTGTTGCAGATGCTTTGGGCATTAAGAGATGTGAGGTAGAGACACCTACCTGCTAAGTAGTGTGGGTGGGATGGGGAGGTAGAATTGTGTGAAGGAGAGGGGCCGGGGTTTGGGTGTATGTTACCTGAGAGAAGAATAGAGGTTAAATGTTGAATGTGGGAGAGTAGGTATTTGAGTTGCTTAGTTCCACTTTTGTGGGTTATAAGATTTGAATTATTGAGGAGAAAGGTATTGTTGGGGTAAGATACAAGTCTATAGGGGAAGAGCATAGTATTGTTGAGGAAGAAGAGGTTAGGGGATATGTAAGTTTGGGAGTGTGCATGCTGTATTTGGATTGAGGTAGTAGTATGAAATGGATGAGAGTGATTGACATACAGAGGCCTGGTGAGATAGTTTAAGTAGGAAATGCTAAGTATTAGTAGTTCAGTTAATAATGTGGCAGGTTTGGTGGGCATGGTGTTTGTACTTTGTATCAGGTAGGGGTGGGCTTGGGATATACTTGTGGTGGTATCAAGGGGGTGAAGTTATAGTAAAGTGTTGAAGTAGGAGAGGTGGCTTGATTCAGGTTAGGGATTAGTTGATTGGGTGTGAAAGGAAGTGGGTGTGGTGTATTAGCTATAAGAGTAGAGGTGCTAGGTGCGGAAATGGGGGCAGGGTAGGGGAGCAGACTGAGCCCATAGGGCAAATGGAGTGGGTAGAGCCAAGCAGATGGAAGAGCAAGTCAGCGAGGAACAATCAATAAGATGGATAGCAAGCACAAGGTAAGAAAGGCACAGGGGTGAGGCACTAACTTGCTAAGTGAGACTAGGAGGAAGGCAGGGAGGTTGACAGAGGTTAGGTAAGGGCAATAAGGCTAAACTAGGACAGACAAATATTAAGTAGCTTATTTAGACTAGAGTGGGAAATTCAAAATTAGGTAGATGCTGCCATCTAGTGGACAGATCCAAAACTGCAGTAGAGGGGCACAAGGACTTGGGGGTGGTGGTGATGGACTGGAAAGAGCAGGCTGAGTGGGTCTGCAGTAGGTTGTTAGCGTGCACAGGCAGGAGTACAATACAGCTACAGGAGTGCAAACAGTTTACAAAAAGGTACATACACTTTGTTTTGGTATTTCTTCTATGTTCTCAGTTTAAGCTTGGGGAACCAGTAAAGCACAGGGAGATAATTACACGTTCCCTTAGATAGTGTTTTCAGCAGACAGGAACCCGGGGTACATGCGGCAGGGCAAAACTTTGTTTTGGTATTTCTTGTATGTTCTCAGTTTAAGCTTGGGGAACCAGTAAAGTACAGGGAGATAATTACATGTTCCCTTAGATAGTGTTTTCAGCAGACAAGAATACAGGGTACACGCGGCAGGGCAAAACTTTGTTTTGGTATTTCTTGTATGTTCTCAGTTTAAGCTTGGGGAACCAGTAAAGCACAGGGAGATAATTACATGTTCCCTTAGATAGTGTTTTCAGCAGACAGGAACCCGGGGTACATGCGGCAGGGCAAACTATGAGTGGAGCCAGCAGCCTACGCAGTATAGGACATGAGGGGACTGAGAGGTTTTGAGCACAGCTGCATCGCAGATCAGCTATCAGGACGACAACAAGGCTTGCCTTAGAGATGTAAAACTCTCAGGAAATGGACAGCTCAACCTTTCCAGAGAATACTTAAAAATTCATCTGGAGTTAAAGGGACTTGAGCTGGAGGCCAAGCATTTGGAAATAGAAGCAGCAGAGAGTCCGAGATGTCTAGAGGCTGAGGAAGATGAGAAACTGTGACATCTAGAGGCAGAGGCAACATGACCAGCGATCAGGATGACAACAAGGCTGGCCTTAGAGATGTAAAACTCTCATAAAATGGACAGCTCAACCTTTTCAGAGAATACTTAAAAATTTGTCTGGAGTTAAAGGGATTTGAGCTGGAGGCCAAGCATTTGGAAATAGAAGCAGAAGAGAGTCTGGGATGTCTAGAGGATGAGGAAGATGAGAAACTGTGACATCTAGAGGCAACATGAAAAGGAGATGCTGACTCTTCGCCAGAGTCATGGAAGTAATGGGGAAGGGAGTAACTGAACCCCAGAAGCAACAAAGATCAGTAAATTTTTTCCACAATTTACAGACGGGGATAATTTTGATAGTTTCATTCATATGTCTGAGAGGGTATGCAAACAGTGTAATGTTGACCAAGGGCTCTGGGTATGGTTCCTGACCCCCTTACTCCATGGTAAAGCTTACTGTTATTTCTAAATTGTCTGATACTGACTGCTTAAATTACAATATTGCAAAGAGCAGTCTTTTATAATGCTTTAAGGTAACACCTGAAGTTTATAGGAAAATGTTTTGTAAGCCTAGATACAAGGCAGATGAATGTGTGTATGAACATATTACTGAGCTAAGCACTTATTTTCATAGGTGGGTGAGTGGATGTCAAGTCATCACTTTTGAAGGGCTGGCAGATTTTTTGGTGGGGGAACATGCCCTTAGCACTGTGCCTGAGTAAATGAGAATCTGGTTACCTGATAAACAATGCAATGCTGCAGATGAGTTGGGGAAGAAGGGATACCTATACCTAGCAAGCAGGGCATCACTGCACAAGAAAGGGACACCTAGTGCTGCTCATGGGTCTAAGAGAACACATGGTGGGCAGCTCAGACTGCCCCAACAGAGTCCACCTGTAGCAGGAGAAGCCACTAGTCCAGGTACATGTCCAGGATCAAGGGTTAAATGTTTTAAATGCAACCAGTGGGACCATCTAGCATATATATGTCCATGCAGGCATTGTGGGGAAGAAAAAGTGGGAGAGCCAGTAAGTGGTAAAGACAAAATGCCAATGATAAGTTGTCTTGAGACAACAAGGGTACCAAACTACCACAAGAGGTTTTATCCTGTCTTAGTGGATGGGAAAGATGCCACTGCTAAGAGAGACACATCCTCTGATCTAACCATTGTGAAGCCTGCAATGGTTACAGAGGTGCACTACTTGCTTGGGCAGTCTACTCCAGTCAGAGCTTAAGTAGGGACCCCATTCCAAATACCTTTAGCTAGGGCTCACCTTGATTGGGAGGCTGGAAAAGGAAGCCAGCAAGTAGTTGTATTTGAAGATATCCCTGCACATGTCCTGATAAGGAATGATTTTGATAATGCAGTACCCTGTGTGCATGCAGTTACATAGAGTCAGGCTTGGGGACAAGCATGTGGGTCTGGTAGCCTGGGAAGACCCAGACAGACAGCACATTTGCAGCCAGGACTGCTGAGGTGGTTACTTCAGGGAGAAAGCTTCCCTGTAGCTGTGAGACTGAAGGTGAGCCACAGCTGCTTGTGGGTATGGATGTTCCCTTGGACAGAGTGACTGCAAGGGCAGAGATGAGTAGTAGTACCCAGGCTGACAGTGAAGCACCGCTGTCAGGGGATGCCAGACTTCCTATGGAAGGGGAGCTGGGAAGGGTTTCAAAGAGAGAGATAAGACAGGCTCAGCTCTCAGACCTTACAATATAAGGCCTGAGGGAGGTAGCTAAAGAGGCACCTGATTCTCAAGGGAAGAGAGAATCTGTATACAGGGACAAAGGGTTACTCTACAGAGAATAAATCCCTGAGGGATGGATAGAGGGTCAGAGAATATAGCAGTTGGTAGTGCCCAGAGCCTAACTTCTGGGACTTCTAGCCATAGCCCATGATATTCCCTTTGAAGGTCATATGGGCATAAAACATACAAAGAGACGTATTATATAGAACATTTATTAGCCTGGGATTTCCAGATATGTAACAGGGTACTGCAGGACCTGTGAGCAGTGCCAAAAGGTAGTCAAGGCAAAAGACAAGGTGAAAGCTCCTTTGATGCCTTTGCCTGTGACTGAGGATCCATTTCAGAGGGTAGGTATGGATATTGTGGGGCATCTGAGTACCCCAAGTTCCAGAGGAAAAAGTATATCTTAGTGATAGCAGATCATACTACCAGATACCCCAAGGCGGTGGCTCTGTCGTCCATTGAGGCAGAAAAGCTGGAAAATGCTTTGTTTTCAGCTGGGTAGGTTTTCCTAAAGAAATACTGACTGCCAGAGACGCCAATCCCATGTCAGACCTGCTGGCTTATCTGTAGAAGCACTGTGGGATGAGGTACCTAAAGACCACCCCCTACCATCCCCAGACTAATGGTCTTGTTGAGAGGTTAAACTCTGCATTCAAGACAATGCTACGGCTATTTGCAGACCAGTGCAAGAGGGAGTGGGACACAGATTTCCCCCATCTGTGTTTTGCTTACAGAGAGGTTCCCCAGGAATCCACAAGATTTTTCATCCTTTGAGTTACCGTATGGGCATAGGGTGAGGGGACCTCTAGATTTGATATGAGATGAGTGGGAGGGCGAGTGTGTATCCCACAAGGAGTCTGTTGTGGCATATGTCCTAAACCTCAGGGCAAGGCTCAGGAAACTCATGGGCTTGGCCCAGGGGAACCTGGCAGAAGCCCAACAGCAGAAAAAGGTCTGCTATGACAGGAATGCTTGAGCTAGAGAGTATGCTGTAGAGCAGCAGGTAATGGTTCTTATTCCTGTCAGACACAACAAGCTGCAGGCAGCTTGGGAGGGACTCTACAAGGTAGTAAGGAAGGTCAGTGATATTAAATACATAGTAGAACTGCTAGGCAGGAGGCAGGGGTGCAAATTGTACCATGTTAACATGATTAAACCTTACCATGATAAGGAGGCTCTTATGCTGAGTATTTACAGTGGATGGTAGGAGGAGTCTGAGGGGGATCTGGTGACTGATCTCCTACTGAGACTCGAAATGACACCTCATTGAAAGGGGTAGCAGTGTCCCAGCAGTTATCCCATATGCTGTTCTGAGAAATCCGAGCAGTGTTACAGGAGTTTGCAGACATGTTCAGTTGGAAACCAGGGTGCTCCCACCTGGTGCAGCACCATGTGGATACAGGACCCCAAAGGACTATTAAGCAGGCCCCTTATAGGGTGTCTGAGAGAGTCAAACAGACTCTGAGGGAGGAGATACAGGAAGTGTTGGAACTAGGTGTAATTCAAGAGTCCAGCAGTCCACTGGGACTCTACAGTGGTGCTGGTACTGAAGAAAGATGGCCGCACCGGGTTCTGTGTGGACTACAGGAAATTAAATAGTCACACAGAGTCAGATGCTCACCCCATGCCTATGACAGATGGAGCCCTAGAGCAGCTGGGTAGGGCTAAGTATCTTACCACTATTGATCTTACCAATGGTTAATGGCAGGTACCCTTGACTGCCAGTGCTATACAGAAGTCAGCCTTTGTGACTCCTTTTGGCTTGTATGAGTTCATGAATATGCACTTTGTGATAAAAAATGCCACAATGACTTTCCAGAGGTTGGTAGGTCGTATCCCAGCAGGAGCAGGAGATTTTGCCCTTGCTTACCTAGATGATATTGCCATCTACAGCCATTCCAGGTAAGAGCACCTTCAGCATGTCAGGGAGGTGCTGGGCAGACTACAAAGGGCAGGGTTAACCATTAAACCCAGCAAATGTCAGGTGGGTATGGTAGAGGTCTCCTACCTGGGACATAGAGTGGGGAGTGTTAAGATCAGGCCAGTACCTGCCAAAGTGGAAGCCGTTCAGGCATGGCCTGCCCCTGTTACCAGAAAGCAGGTGAGGGCATTCTTAGGGACAACAGGGTACTACAGAAAGTTTGTCCCCAGTTATAGTACCATAGCTGCTCCCCTCACAGACCTGAGAAGGAAAAATAAGCCAAATAAGGTAGTGTGGACCCCAGCATGTGAACTGGTATTCAAGAAGCTTAAAAGAGCTTTGGAAGGACCCCCTGTGTCAGCCAGTCCAGATTACAGCAAAGAATTTGTTGTGCAGGTGGATGCTTCAAACCATGAGGTGGATGCTGTACTTAGCCAAATTTCTTCAGAGGGAGAAGAGCACCCAGTGGTTTATCTCAGTTGGAGGCTCCAACCCAGGGAGGAATGCTAAGCAGCTGAAGAAGTGAAATGTCTAGCTAAAGTGTGGGCACTGCAGAAACTTCAGCATTATCTATATGGAAAGAAATTTACTGTAGTTACAGAACACAATCCCTTAACATGGCTACATCGAGACAGCCAGCAAAATGCCAAGTTACTAAGGTGGAGCCTAGGGTTGCAAGCATATGATATGACAGTGCAACATTGCAGTGGGGTTAGCAATGCCAATGCAGATGGAATTACAAGACAGGGAATTGGGTAATGTATTTCCAGATAAGCTTAACCCTATCAAGCAACGTTTCTCAAGGGTCACTGGAAAAACTAGCTTGGGTTTTCTGGGTGGGGGGATGTCACACTACCAGCCCAGCTATCTGGAATTTTATAAACAATTCTATGTCATTTATGAATATTGATATGATTTATACAGAACTGTATATTATGTACTGAGCTAAGATGTGTCCACAGTGTACCCTACTGGAAAAGAACAGAAATGTTTATAAACTATATACCTGTACAAATGTATGTTTTAATAGTAGAAACTGGAACACTTGCAAAACTTCAAGAAAATAAGTTGAAATTAGACTGCTTTACAATTGTGCTATGAAAGTTAGTTTCAATGCAGCAAGGAGACATGATGTCTAGAACTAGGATGCCTTCTGCATTGTTTTGGAAGTGTTTTATTGCTTTATGGCTTTCAGTTCTAAGCAAACATCTGATATATATATATATATATATATATATATATATATATATATATATATATTTTTTTTTTTTTTTAACACAGAGATGTAAAATTCTTTTAGTTTCTGCTTTAGTTTGGTAACTTAAGTTAGGTGACAAAAGGTGATGTCATCCAAGCTAACCCAGCAGTAATATTTGATATTAATTTAAGAATTCTCTCAGAGAGAGAGAGACTGGGCATTTTGTATTTTGTCTTGGACTTAGCAAGAACATCCACTCATCATCACCATCTGCACTTGCCCTGCTAATAGTAAGTAACTAGGGTACAGTACTTAATTTTAGATATAGTTAGGAATATAGTAAAGATTAGTTTAGATGTTTTCTGTATTTATTTGAGACTGTCCTGCAATGTTGTTTTAAAATATTTGCTGTGATTTTGAACTCTGAAGTAACTGTGTTGATTGACTAAGTATTGTCTTCGTCTTTTATTATTTATTATTAAAAATATTTAAACCTGTCTTTGTGGCTGATATTTGTGAGACATATTTAAGCTCTTAGTGTACTTGCATATGTATTTAGTGACACTGTACAGGCCACTCCTAATAGCCTTGTTCTTGGTCAAAACAATCATTTGGATTAATAGTAACATTACACAGTAGGATTGGTCACCCTTTGGCAAGAGCCTTAAAGTACCTGATAAGGAGTTCTGGTAGCAGTGATAACTATCTTATATCTTATAGTGTGGGCAGAAGGGAGAATAACTAGTAAACCAGTGCCAGACTTTCCCAGTTGTGTTTTTGTGTATAAATCAAATCTCAAAGTGTGTGTGTGTGTGTGTGTGTGTGTGTGTGTGTGTGTGTGTGTGTGTGTGTGTGTGTGTGTGTGTGTGTGTGTGTGAGTTACTTGGGCAGGGACACAAAGCACTGGTTGGACAGAGAGAGCATTGGGAGGAATTGGCTTGGAACCCTGGCTAAGGACTCAACTCTATAGCTGTGCCAGTGAGGAGTCTTATTGGGGATCTGGAGAAAGAGGAAGATACCAGCCCTAGACTGACTATGATCTCTGTGTGCTCTTAAGGAAATTGTACTTTACTGTATGTGTACTTTTCATCTTCCCAGTGTGCATATCCCTAACTGGTGCTAGTGGTGAGGCTTGAGGCTCCTTGATTACTGGGCCAGTGCAGGGGCATCACAGTGTCACTCAGCTGTAGTGAGTTAATAACCTCCTGCAGTCCTTGTCTACATTCTTCCTCACATGGCCTTTATGGCATATACATATCCCATGAATCCTAATCTGACTCCTACTCATCTAACTCTAAACTGTCCACTCCTACCATAATGGCACTTACTCCCTGCCATTTTCTCCTTTTCATAATCTTGCCTGCTGGAAATCTGCTCCTGTTTCTGTCATCACTCCATTTCTTGTGCTTTTTGACCAGATTTAACCAATGCAGTTTCACACTTAAAATCTTCTGTTTACATCTGCATCTGTTAAGCATCCTTTACATTCCTTCTGTCTACTCTACCTCCCCCCATCTCAACCCCTGTCCTGTGAGTGCTCTTGATTTACATCTGTACCTTCTGCAGATGCTAACATTGTCTCGTTCCTACATTTCTTATTGCACATACCTTGCACATTCAAAGTTTCCATCCATCACCATGTTCTTAACCCCCTGCCATAAACCTATCATACCATTATTACTTTTCATTCTAGAAACTCCAGAACATATTTATGCTTCTCCACCTGAAGGGCCCTTAGAAAGTAGTGGGGTATGTGGGCTGTGTGTTGTCAGAGAACTCCCATTCAGAAGTGCTCAGCAATGGAAGCTGGGACTTCTGCTGTACCAGGAATCATTAGATACAGTACTGCAACAGCTTGTATTTAGAGACAAATACACAGTACCATAAGAAGAAGGTTGTATCTCTTGTACAGAAACATTGTTTTAGCCTGCACTGCTCAGCTGGATGCCAGATGCAAGCCTTTAAACCAATGGAAGATTTGATGTAAGCCTTAGACCAGCCATTCAAAATTCCTGACCTGTTATTTTAAACATTAGTTTTCTCAACTGATACTTTTTCAAAATGCATTAATGCATGTGTTGCAGTTTCCAAATAAACAATGACATATGGATTCTTGAGGAAAGCATTGTTTACCCAGCACTCATATCTGAATTTTTACATTTAAGCAGAATGTTTTATATTAAAGAAGAGTTTTCTGCTATCAGTACTTCAGAGCACAGCATTTTCAATTATATTCACCGGTGCACTACAAGAAAATTCAGATTTACAAAAAAAAAAAAAAAATACTGTAAGATTTATTTTTCTTTGAGGTTATAGTTCTTAAGTTCTATTTCATTTCCTTTTTTCTTTGGATCACCTGCTGCTTATTGTTCTAAGAAATAATGGTTAAAATGATAGGCTTTCCTTTTATCAGTTATGCAGTACTGTTCACAGTGACATTTTAACACAAAATGACTCTGACTTGCATTACTTTCCAAACTCATTTAATAGTAATTGCATACCGTGAGCTGAAGTTTGCTTGCAATAACCTGCTTCTTTGGGTCATTAAATGCCTCTGCTACACTGTAGCATTTTGTGACCTACAGAAACATTTTATTACTTCATATGCTTCAGTACACTGAATGTTGTTACTTAACTGAGAAACCAAAGAATTAAAATAACTGAAATCAGAGTGCATTGCTCACCAGCAGGCCAGCTCCTCTTAGTGTAAAATACATTTTATCATCAGCCAAGCAACTTAAAGATCTTTATCATTTAATGTGAAAAACAGATCCTGCTGACTGCTTTGATACAAAACTAATTTGCTGTAATCATTCAGTATTCAACCTTCTTCAAGTTACCCTACCAGCCGCAAGTACAATTGTCAATACATTTGTGCTCTGTAAAACTCAATAAGTCTGAACTCACCAAGCTTGATGGTTTTATAAAATGCAGTTGTGTGAAGTAGTCACTATAACTTCAGATATTTGAGAAGGTGTCACTCTAGCAATAAATCATAACGTTTAGATTTACTCACAATGTTATATTTTCCATAAATGTACTAATATGTGGTAATGGAAGTTGCTTATTAATAAGCTATATCCTACGTATTTGATAATTATGTAAAGATGTTACATTAACCATGATATAAAAAAGTGAAGATTATAACTGTCAGCCGTGGCTGATTTACACCTGTGTGTGTGTGTGTGTGTGTGTGTGTGTGTGTGTGTGTATATTTTTATGTTTATATATATATATATATATATATATATATATATATATATATATGTTTTTTATTTATTTTTTTTTTATTTAGCATTTGTTTACCAGGTAAGTCCGACTGGGGCATAGACCATTTTCAGTGGAGGCCCAGGGAGAAAAGTTGCACAGACATTTTATAAGACAAAATTAAAATTTTAATTAAAATTAAAAGCTTTACAGACTTTTGACAACATTATATAATGGTATTACATATTAGACATTATATTGGTTTTGACATCCTTCTATAGATGCGAGACAACTCAAGACCCTATAGATATTGATGTACAGTTCAATTAGTATGACTTATGATATACAGTGGTTGATCATCCTTACAGCATTACATTTAGAGCAGTCACCTTACTTATAGTTCAGGGTTGCAGGGGTTATTTAAAACAGCCAACAGAATGGGGTAAGAGGAGAGAAGGGGGGAGTGGATAGTTACGAAGAGGCAGATATATTGGTGAGACAGCAGGACAGGAAGATGGGATATGAGTAAGAAGTGTAAGAAATTAATCTATAACATTAGGTATTTTTATATATGTGTATAGAAATTAATTGGTTTGGTTAGTTAAACACTATGAGTATAGAAGTTAGTCAGGGATACTACATGGGCAAAGCCATTTGTTGTTGAGGAAGGTCCTAAGTAGGTTTTTAAATTTGGTCGGATCCACAGTGGTTTTGATAGCCTGTGGTATAGTGTTCCAAAATCTAGAGATGTAGTTAGAGTAGAGTGAGTCACCGGGTGTGTTGCTGGGTTTGGTTACCTGCAGTAGGGATTTATTTGAGGATCTAAGGACTCCAGAGTTGGCATAGGGTTGGAGCAATTTTGAAGGACAGGAGTTTTGTTAAGTAGGTGTACCAGTCTGTGGGCACTAAGGAGTTGGATATAGGTGAGTTGGTGGGGTAGTTCAAGCCAACTGAGTTGTTCTAAGGCAGAGCAGTGGTGAGACCTGTGAGGGGAGTCAGGGATGAATTTAGCAATTTTATCGTAGCAGGTTTCGAATTTGACCAGATTGGTTTTCTTTTGATTGATGAAGATTGGGGAGGCATATAACAGTGTGGAGAGTAAATGAGTTCTGGCAGTAGCCTGCCTAGTGGTGACTGTGAGGAATGGTTTAAATCTGTAGAGAACACTTAACATTGAGTGTGCCTTTTTGATAGATTGAGAAAAGTGAATATGAAATATCAGTTCATCATCAATTAGCACAGCTAATACTTTTGTTTGATCTATGGTCGATATTATGGTATTGTTGGAAGAATGTATTTGGAATGGCGTTGGAGGGATACGTGATATAGTGGGGTGAAATAACCTGAGTTTTATTTGGAATGGGTTCAGAATTAGTTGAAAGTCTGACAACCAGGCTTCCACAGCAAGGAATGAATGTTGTGTCATTACTTTGAGTTCTTTTAGGGTAGGTGCAGTGCATATGGCAGAAGAGTCATCAGCATATTGGACAATAGACAAAATAAAATTTAGATTTATGTGTGTGTGTGTGTGTGTGTGTGTGTGTGTGTGTGTGTGTGTGTGT
>NC_056733.1:1091548024-1091573024 GCF_019279795.1 Protopterus annectens | reverse complement strand
TTGTAGCAGATTGACAGACACACACATGCGCACGCATGTGCGCGTGCACACACACACACACACACACACACACACACACACACACACACACACACACACACACACACACACATAGGAATATATACCTAGATCCACGGCGCAAATCTACAAACCTCTTTTTTGTATGCTGACATCCTGCTACTGGACCCAAACAAATTATACTATGCTCTACAAAGAAATATTCAAACTTTTTCAGTGAAACATGCACCTATGTAGTGTGTGCATGCTTGTTTCCAGTATAAAGCAACTGCAGTTAGTGCAGATCACAGTTATACCAATGCAAATTGGATTTATTCTGTGTATGTCAACACAATCCTGTGTACCAGACTCTGACTGAAAAGGTTCCGTCGACCAGATGAATAGAAGAATAAATGAATCATTCAATCAATCAATCAATCAATCAATCAATCAATCAATCAATCAGTTAAGGAAGGAAAACATTTGACAGTTTAGGAAACAAAAATGCTGCTACTTAAACTAAACTCTTCAGGCTTCAAGGTCATTAAATGTCACCCTACCATCCTTAAGCTTGCTAAAGAAAAAATAGCTATAGCACTCATCCACATATTCAGTCATTTATCAAAGTGTTCATCCCCTACTGACATAAATAACTGTTGTCTAGTATCCAACATATGCCCTATCACCAAGATATTTGAAAACCTGCTGTACAAATAGCTATTTAAACCTATAAATAGCTATGGCTTGCTATATGATCAACAACATGGCTGTCATAATGCTTTCTGCACTACTACAGCCTTAGTTACAACGAATGGTACCTTCGATAGCAATCTAAATGAAGGACTTATCACAGCTGGTGTCTTCATTAATATGAGTAGGGCATTTGAG
Source organism: Protopterus annectens (assembly GCF_019279795.1). Classification (NCBI taxonomy): domain Eukaryota; kingdom Metazoa; phylum Chordata; order Ceratodontiformes; family Protopteridae; genus Protopterus; species Protopterus annectens. The sequence goes on along the minus strand of NC_056733.1, from coordinate 1,091,572,139 downwards.
ATGGTTAATCACAGTCTCCTTCTAAATAAACTTGCTAAGCTTATCTTTGGTGATAATGTAATCACATGGTTCCAAAACTACCTGAAGGTTAGAACATTTCAAGTGCATTTCAATAACTCCATTTATTGTAACTGTACCTTTAATATGGAAAATCAACAGCGTTCTCTATTAAGCCTCCTATTATTGTCCCTATTTATCAGTGGCCCCTCCTTAGGCCTTCCATTGCTAAACGTTATTCTGTATGGTAACATCCTATTACTGGACCCAAACAAATTATACCATGGTCCCCAAAATGGTATTTGAACTTTCTTCATTTATTTTTGCAATTGGTCCTTTCCAAATAGGTTACTTATTAAACCCCCATAAATAAATGTTATGATATTCCCAACATCTTGGAGATCAGCTACTTTGCATCCTTAGTACTATAGTAGAATACTACGCTTTTAAAGCCTATCCATTCTTCCAAGTAAACTTTGACACATTTTGGTTTCCAAGGGTTTTGTGTGGGTATATATACTTGGGCATGGGTGATCAAGCATTTACAAACTTTCTCTCTCTAATAGAGACATAGGTGCCAAACCAGGGATATATTTACAGTTCCCCATCCACTGATCCAGATTTTGCTCGACTAAGTGCAGGGACGAACTCTTTTTCAAATGGATGGAAAGCTTGTTGCACAGAAGGGAAAGCCACTGCGACAAATAGCTGTCCCTCTGTCATGTTCTATTCATGTTGCAGGCAAGGTTTAGATCCCTGTATTAGGTGAGTTCCTTACTTTCACCGCTGCAGTATTCATTACTATACGGGATTTCCTGCAGTGAAGCCTGTCATCCGGCCAGTCTACCAAAGTCTACCATAGCGTTAAGGTATGCTGAGTGTCACTTACACAGTCCTCACATAGTGTAGGGCATAAAGGTGACATTCAGGTGTACCATCCTCAGCACTTCTTTGCTGCCAGTCCAAATACATTTTTTAAGCATCAGTCCATTTGCCTCCTCTGTGTTTTACTGTTTTTTTCTGTTTATTGGAACTCCAGTGATTTCTCCTGTTTGCTGAAGTCCTCACTGCTGCAGATAAGTACCCAGTTGGGGTTTGGTCTTTTATTCATTTTTTGTGCTGGTTGGGGGTTAATGTTATCCAGAAAGGGTAAATGCCAGTGTGGGAGGCAGATTCCCCATAAAGACTGCCACAATAAGTGCCTTTTTTGCCTAGAAGCTTCTCACGACTATACGTCTTGTTCTATTTGTCAGGGATTTGTCCCAAAAACCCTTCATAGTGATCTTTCTTCCCTTTCATTGTACCTCAAAACCAGCATCTTAAGCTGTTTGCTAAAGATACTATGGATGAAGCTTCCTGTCCCAAGGATCAGCTGTCAGGGGGAAGAAGAAGGTGAAAAGGTAAGACCCGAATCTTCCGCTGTCCAACCTCTGCCAGGGGGTTCTGCTGTGGTTATTACAAACCCAGAGACTCAAGTGGTTGTTTTGTCAGATTCATCTGTTGTGTATGGGTTGGAGACCAGTGAGGATCTGTCAGGCAGCATGTTTGACAAGGCTTTGCAGGTGTCCATTTTGGGTGTTCGGGGGGAACTATGGTTGATTGTTTCTGAGGGGTCTGGGGGGGGTTCTGCAGTTTCTTCTTAGGGAAGAAGTTCCTATTATGGTTGTAGAATGCCATTCTGAGTCAGGGCCCTCTCAATTTTTAGGATGGATGTGCCCTTAAAAAAGAAACAGAAAACTAGACAGTTTTCCTTCTGCTCCTCGATACCCACAAAGTGAATGGCAAGCCTTTACTCAGGGGTTATTTTATGCTTTACTGTCATTAAGGTCCCCTCAAGAGGTTTTGGTTCCTGCTCCTCATTGGTCTTCTCCTTCATCTTAAAGGTCCTGGGAATTAAATTCTTCTGAGGAATGGCTGGATTCTGATGAAGAATCCCTTATTCTACAGAGGCAGGGTAAGACGTTTTATACTTCTGCTACCCTACCTTTTAGGGCCATTAATTATCAGACCCATATATCTAGGTATGTGTTGGCTCTTCTTTCTCAGACTTGTTAGCTTCTATTTGTTTCTTCCAGACTCGAGAGTAAATCATCTTCTCTTTCTTTGCTAGGGTCTTCCTCTCAAGTAGTTTATCATTCTATTAGATGTAGTTATGATGAAGCAGATGCCTCTGCTAGGGCTGCTGCTTTTGTTTCAGTACTGAGGAGGTATGCTTGGCTTAGGCTTCAACCTTTAGCCGATGATATTAACGCTAAGTTGATGGATGCTCCTCTGGATTGTAAACTTTTGTTTGAGTAAGCGGCTGCTGGTTCGTTTAAGTCTCTTCAAGGCAAGGGGAAGCCCTTACAGGAGCTTAAACATGTCTTTGTTTCTCCGGTGCCTAAATTTCAGAGAAACTACACTTCTAAGCCAGCCTTTGTCATAGGCAATCTCGCCTTCCTGCTAAAGGTACAAAGGGTAGTAAACAGACTCTTCCTGCTAAGGCTACTCAGATTGCAGGGATTCTTAAGCCTTCCTTTCCTGACAAACCAGGTTCTGTCTGACTATCCACCCATTCCCAGCCACATTTCTCTTTCTCTTCCTATTTGTCTTTGAATCACCAATGATTCTTGGGTTCTGTCAATCAGTCGTCAAGGGTACTTCATGGTGTGGAATTCCTGTCCTCCTTTTATGGGCATTCCTCAGCCTCCTTGGGAACAACTTTCTTTTTTCCCAGAGGTTCTTCAAGATCTTTTGCCTCAGGGTACTATTCAAGAGGTGTTTGTGTCCCAAAGGGGGGAATATTTTATTCAAGAATGTTTCTAGTGCCAGTAAAATAAGGTACTTGGAAACCAATTCTAGACCTCTCTCATCTAAACACTTTTCTGAAGATGCCTTCCTTTTGGATGTTGCCCCTTCAGACCCTTTTTTCTCTCTTGCTACCTCAGGCCCTTCGGGTATCTCTGGATCTCAAAGATGCTTATCTCCATATTCTGATCCATCCTCTTTTCAGGAGGTTTTAGCATTTCTCTGTTGCTTCCTGGCATTTTCAGTTCTGTGCTTTGCCCTTTGGCTTTTCTACTGCCCCAAGGGTGCTTGCCAAATGCCTCCCTCCTGTGATTGCTTTTTGCAGGCTTCAATGGATCCAAATATTTCCTTACTTGGATGACCTGCTGATTCAGGCATTGTCTCCAGAGGTCCTTTTGCAAAATCTTCGTTTTACCATTTCTCTTATTCAGAGTCTGGGGTTCATGATAAACTTCAAAAAGTCTTCCCTGACTCCTTCTCAGGATCATGTCTTTCTGGGTTGCAGGATTCAGACGATGCCAATGCTGGCATCCCTGCCTCCTCCAAAGGCCTTAACTCTTATTAATTACTTTCAAACTCTTCTTCCCCTGGTCTCTGTTACAGCCAGGGAGTTTCTCAGAGCTCTGGAGTTCATGGCTTCCACCATTCCAATGCTTCCTCTGGTCAAACTTCACATGAGGAAGTTCCAGTGGTTTCTGAAGTTAGTGTGGCTTCAACATGCACATCCTCTAGACTTTACGGTTCCTCTTCTCCCTTGTCTCAAGATAGGAATTTCTGTGGTGGATTCAGCAGTTGTCTCTGAACCCAGAGCTCCCCTTTCATCCTCCTCTTCCCTGTCAGGATCTGTTCATAGATGCTTCAGATGTGGGATGGGGAGCAATGTTTGGCTCCCTGAAGGTTCAGGGAGTGTGGTCACCTCATCAGCAGAAGGAGCACATCAACATCAAAGAGATGTGAGGTCTTCTACTTGCTCTTCAGGCCTTTCATCCTCTTTTCTCTCCGGGGCCTCTCAAGGTGTTCACAAACAATACCACAGTAATGTAGTATATCAACAAACAGTGGGGAACAAGATCTTACCTTCTTTGCTGGCTGACACTTCTGGTATGGGATTTGGCTGTCAAGTATGAAGTGACTCTTCAGGCAGTTTATATTCCTTCAGGTCAGAACATTGTGGCAGACACTTTCAGCAGGTCCCTCACTCAGCCCCATGAATGGATGCTTCACAGGGATGTGTTTCTGGACATTTTTCACCAGTGGGGTACTCCTCAAGTAGATCTCTTTGCCTCCCCTCTGAACAGACAACTTCCTCTGTTTTGTGTCAGAGTCCCAGGTCCTCTGGTATGGAAGGTGGATGCCCTCTAATTTTCTTGAAGGTGATGTTTCTTTATGCATTTCCTCCCCCTTCACCTCATTCCAAGAGTCCTATTCAAGATTCAACAGGATGCTAACAAAATCTTGTTGATGACTCCCTTTTGGCCACAGCAGCACTAGTTCATTCTACTTCTGCATCTAGACAGGGGCAATCATCAGAAGATACCTCACAGAGTGGATCTACTCACACATGACTAGGAATCTCTCATCCCATCCCCACCTCTCCACACTTCAACTGACACTGTGGGTGATAGGGTTTTGATCCCTCATAGAGACCTTTTTTTCTGAGGATGTGCTGCAGGTCTTGTAGGAGGCCAGGAAACCTACTACTAGGAAATCTTACTTATCTAAATGGAAGAGGTTTTCTATTTGGTATCTTTCTCGTGACCTGGACCCACTTACTGTGGCTGTTCCTTTGGTTCTCTCTTATTTGTGTGAGTTGCTCAATGCTGGTTTGGCCTATTCTTCTATTAAGGCCCACTTATCAGCTCTTTCTGCTTGTCTGCCTTTAACTCTCCTGTTATCTTCTAGATTTGAGGCTAAGCAATTTCTTAAAGGCGTCCTTGATATTAGACCTCACAGGAAGCCTGTTCCTCTTCCCTGGGATCTTAATTTCATTCTGGAGAAACTGAGACAGCACCTTTTGAGCCTGTTGTTTCAGCTTCCTTGCAATATTGTTCTTGGGAGACAGTTCTTTTGGTGGCTCATACGTCTGCCAAACGGGTGTCTGAGTTGCAAGCCCTTATGGTTTGTTCATCTTTTTTGATATTTCATGAGGACAGGGTGTCCTTGCAAACTAATCCTTTTTTTATGCCCAAGGTGGTTAATGAGTTGTCACTTAATCAGTTTATTAATTTGCCTACTTTATTCCCCTCTCTGCAATCTGACAATGAGATGGTGCTGCATACCTTAGACATGCATAGACAGCTCAGATTTTATTTGGATAAGACTAAAACTATCAGAAATCTGATCAGTTGTTGGTTTCCTTTCATCCTAAGTCATTAGGACTGGCTGTTTCCAAGAAAACTATTTCTCCTTGGATTTCAAAGGCTATTTCTTTTTGTTAGACTTTTCATGGTGAGAGCCTTCCTTTTTCTGTAAAGGCTCATTCTGCTAGAGCTGTGGCTTCTTCTAGTGCATTTTTCAAGGGCTCAGACACTAATTCTGTTCTTGAAGTAGCTACCTGGACTTCTGTGCATACTTTTACCAAACACTACAAGTTGGAGGGTATCTCCAGAGCTAGAGCTGGTTTTGCTGCTGTCATTCTTCATGACTTCTTAGAGGGCTCTACTGCTGCTTCCTTCTCCCAAGTTTCTTCTTGAGCTTTGACACTCTTCCATAAGTAATGAGTACTGCAACGGTGAATTTAAGGACATAATACAGTTGTATAAAATCTTATCATAACAGTAAATGTCCTTGCCTTCACTGCTGCAGTATTTTTTCTTCCTGGATGTGCATGTGCTCTTTGGTTTTCCTTGGACTGCTGTTCTTATTGGGGCAATCAGTTCTGAGGATGGTACACCCGAACATCACCTTTATGCCCTGTGCTATGTGAGGAGCATGTAGGTGATGTTCAGCTTACCTTAAAGCAATGGTAGACTGACCAGATGATGGGCTTCATGGCAAGGAATCCCATATAGTAATGAATACTGCAGCGGTGAAGGAAAGGACATCTACCGTTATGGGAAGATTTTTCACAACTGTACTTTCCTGATGCTATTTGTTTTACAGATGTGCAGCAAGCACATTACAGCTGGATCAGTGGATGATTTGTAGGCCAGGCAAAGGCAACCTTCCAGCAGCTTGCAGGAGGCTAAATATAAGGACAAGGCTTTGTAGCGATCTGCATAGAACTTGTTTTCCACATCATGTATTGTTTTTGTGAGGAATCTCTCAGGATGCTGCAGTTGTTGCATATACCTGGCCAAGTACATTCCAAAGGAGTTATTCTACTAAATGATTGGTCTTATGAGAGCAGAGTACAGTGGAGCAATGACATGTTTGGATCTAGATGTCATATTCCTGCTTATACATTATGCAAAATAGAATGATTTCCTCACTACAGTACACAAGTAAAGATCAAATCCCAAATCACTGTCTACATGCATTCCCAAATCACTGACTACAGAGTCTAATCTTAGGGATGTATTGCCTATGTAGTATTTTGCTGGAGTGTCCATCTTTCTGAAAGATACTATGATGCAGTTTTTGGCACTGAGATTTAGACCATGACTCTGACACCAGTTATTAGTCTTTGTCAGGCCTGCTTGGAGGAGATTTGTGCCTTGGGGGGATTCAATGACTGCACCCAGTTTACAATCATCTGCAAGTTTGGTCAGCAAGAGTCCTTTGACATTAGCCTTGACCTCACAGAGGTAGATACCAAACAGGTGGCTCTACCACTGAGCCCTGAGGCACCCCTCTAGTAAGTGACCTTTTGGTGGAGGAAGGCTTCCCTATTCTGTTGCACTTAGACACCCTAATAACATTATCCTTGCTCGATTCTCAGAACAAAGATGTTTAGGATTTACTCTGGACCCCTGTTTAAACTTTGCACTGCATTCAGCTTGAGCTATGCTGTATGAAACCTCTGACTTTCTATCTCCTTCAGCATGCACTGACTTAGCCAGAAAAAATCTTTTCCCTAAATCTGAGTCGTGTGTGTCCATACTATGCTTCCATTAAGCCTACAATACCCACAAACTACACAATCTTGAAATCAAGATTTACAAATTTGTCTACTTATCTGATCCTAGAAGCACTTAAAGGATATCAATTGGCTTCCTCTGTCACATAGAGAGACTGTACTGGTCAGTACTCTTCTTTTAAAGACATGACACTTTGTTAGTGTTCACCATTGAAAAGAAAATTGCCTCTGAATATCTCCTCAGCTGTAAAAAGAACTGACTCAGCCTAACCTGCCGTAGACTCATATCTCTATAACTTCTCACCCCTGGTTTTATTATAAGACCCACTAATGTGAGGCTTGCAATAGCAAAAAATAATACATGGTTCCTTAGCAAAACATCAAATAGCAAAACTCACTATTATGCCATTTAATTTTTTTTTTCAGGGAGAAAGCCCCCTGCACCCTTTAATGTGGGAGTTTTTTTTACAGTTGAGGAGATAGAGGCTGGGAGGTTGGCATAATGGTTAAGGTGTTTATCTTATAAACACAAGGTGCAGGGCTTGATTCTCACATGGTGTCATTTGTTAGGCTTAAAATGACCCACAAGTACATTTAGCCTAGTACTAATCTAGGAACCTATGAATCTATCATATGTCTACTAACTACATGTAGAAATTCCAAACAAAGTTGCTGTACTTGGGGTAGTGGTAATTCTGTGTGGTATTGAAACCTTGGATTTATCATACATTCTCCCACAATTAGTCTAATAGTCTTACAATTCCAATAATCACAGTTTCAATATATGGAATTATAACATGAGCCATGAGCCCATTTCTATTCCATGGACAAGTAATGGCCCAGTGGACAACTAACCTCTGGTAAATACACAGTGTGTAATTCATGAGGGGGAGTTCTAACTTCCTCTCTAGCACAGACTGATATTTATTCAGAAATGAGTTAAGCTGTAGCTGCAGTTCTGAAGAGGGTGTCACTCAAATCCTCCTGCAGTTTTATCTAGTCCTATGTCTGTATCTTAGACACATTGTGATGCATCTTGTAATACTTGGCTGATAGCTGCTGATATTTACCTGAATGCCTGCTTTCAGCACAAACTATTTCAGATCCTTCCTTTTCTCGGCAGTCCATCTCACCTCTCCAAAAGGATCCCCTTGCCCTTGATAAATATGACATTCTGTGACTCTTCCAAAGACAAGGTAAGAGGTACAGTGCTACTACTTCATGCTTCATAACAAAGAAACTCACCAGCCTAAAAACAGCAGATGATCTCTACTCCGGAAATGAAATGGACAGATACAAGGAAGAAATCATGCCTCAGTTTAGTGGCACACATGTTGTTAGCCCTCCAGAGGCCAGCTGGATCTACAGCATGTGATCTGCTTTTCCTCCTTTATCTCCCACTGAAACCTGGGTCCTAAACTTGACTGGAATTGAGAACCACATTTGAGCCACTTATCAGTAGCATATTACACCCCCCCCAGTTTATGCACCTGATCTGCACCTTGTATGTTTAACCCATTAGTCCCTTAATCTGATGCAAGCATAAACAGCCTAAACAAGAAACTCCATGCCCTACAAACTCTCCTCACTTTGGAGAATATAGACATATGTGGTGTTATCAGGACATGGTTTAAATCTATAGAAGGTCCTCTGGCAGTGCAAGGCTACAATGTCTTCTACATATTTACACCATCAGCTGCACAGGCAGGGACAAAATGTGGAGGAGTCTATAATAGCAACAGGCATAACTCAGCATTGGTTAAACAGGATGGTACTCTGGAATTTATCCATGTGCAGATCACCATAGACAAAGTTTCATACCATATCATAGCAAGCTATAAGTCACACTCTATGTCCCTAGAATCCCATAGCTCATACCTAGACCTACTGGAGACACTCACCATTTAACCAAATACCCTATTCATGAAAGTCTTTAATTACTCGTTGATAAACTGGGAAACATACACTGCTTCTTACTTGTAGGCACAACAATTCCTGGACTTTATTAACAAAAATACATTGACTGGATAGTGCACACAACCACCAGATGTTCAATCATACTGCACCTGGTACTGACTGATATGGGAGAGCACTGTGCTGCAACTCACCCCCCCCCCCATGTCATGTGCTCACTGGTGAGATTGGACCACAAAACTGTCTCCTTCAAAATAAACCTCAGCTCTGTAATTCCAGCAAACCCTCTAACAGTTAAGAACCATTCCAAAACTAACTACATCCTATTAGATGACAGTTTATCAAAATTCAATGCCTCTCACAACCCAGGTTCATTGCAAGATATACAGAGACCCTTTACAGCCATGTAAATAGCTGTATAGATGATGCTGTAACTACTAGAAGTAAACCCCAAACAAACTCTAAAATCAAACCACACTGGTGGAATCCTAACCTTAATAGGGTATATAACAAAAGGAAAAATATTCATGACTGAAATCAGGAACAGCATCTACAATAATGACAGAAGCTCTCTAATTAAACTAAACAGGAAACAAAAAGGACTAATTAAGTCCAACAAGGAAAATTATAAGGTCTGGATAGCCTCATAATCTAAGGACAACTGCAAGGTATTTGACAGCTATGCCCAAAACCTTAATGGCAGCACAAACCAGTGTGCCAAAGTGGTGGGCGATGGTGTCACCTTCACTGAGCAGAGTGACATAGCGAATTTGTCAGCTGACAAATTCACCTCCCCACTCCCCCACTGCCTCCACCATGACATACCTATTGGCATAACCCCCAACAACTATTAAGATGGAGCAGGTCCTGGCAGCAAACTCTAAGGACAAAAATGCAGACTGAATGGACACAGACTACTTGAGTCACTTTTCAACTATAGCCTCAAAACAGGCTAGGAGGAGACAAAGTAAGGATGGAACCGGAAACAGTTATCTCACTTTACAAGGGTGGACCATCAACTGACCCCAAAAACTACAGGCCTATTAGCCTGACTAGTCTTATTTCTCACTGAACTACTTTTCATGGAAATGATCAACAAAGACATTTTCAACCTTTAGACAGTGGCCCCAACCCAGATGGCCTTTATCAAGGGAAAGTTATGCATAATAAACGTAGTGGATTTCTTCGAAAAGGTCACCAAGGTAATGGATGAGGGGAAAATGGTGCATAGTGTCTACCTGGATCTGGCTAATGCAATTGATACAATACCCCATTTGGGTATAGTTGACAAACTCACCAAACTGGGTATAATCTCCTACATAATTCACTGGATTGTCAGCTGGCTCACAGACTGGACCTAGAACTCAGGATTGGTGGCACCACCTCCATTAAGAGACTGGTCATCAGCAGAGTACCTCAGGGCTCTGTGCTTGGACTACTGCTATTTAGCATCTACTTCTCGGAGGTAAAGGCTATTGTCAAGGGCTTTTGGCTGACAAAGTTTGCAGATGACTGCAAATTTGGAGCTATCAGACTATCAAACTCCCCCCCCCATCTCTGATGACACAAACATCTTACAAGAGAGTCTAACACAGACAACTATCTGGTGCCACATTCATGGACTAAACCTCATTGCCAAGAAATGGATTATAGTGCCTTTTGAGAATACCACCACCCATATTAATTATTCCATCTGCAGGACATCCCTAAGAGATGACCCAGTAGTCAGGGATCTGGGAACATATGTAGACAGTAATCTGGCCTTTGACCAACATGTGGCCAAGGTAGTAAGATAATCATTCTTTGTCACCCAACTTATAAGTAAGGGCATGGCATCGAGGTCAAAGAAAGTCATATTGTCATTTTATTCAGCCCTTATCAGACCCATCATTGAGTATAATGACCCTTCGGAATGTACATGACCAGATATATGCAACAGTTGGAATACCCACAAACGTTCCCTACCAGGAGACTCCAGGGTATAAATACATTGTCCTATACCAATTGCCTTAAAGCACTATCTCCATACTCTGTCTCATACAGGTTACTGACAGGCAATCTATTTCTGACATACAAGACATCCTTGTAGCCAGCTCTGCTGGACCTTTTACACATCTGCAAAAATGAACAGCATTAGAACCAATGAATGGAAAATCAGAAATTCACTCCTGGTCTGGCCTCCATGTCTCTAACAGAAGGAAACAGTAGTGCCCAAACTAACATGCCCTGCTCCACATAACCTCTAGAAACTTCCTAACAAACATACTCCCCTGTAATAAATGCCCATGATACACAGGGACACAACTGGGTTGGATTGCACGGCTAGGCTTATAAAGGTCCTGGTGGTCGTTAGCCTTGTATATCCATATGAATCTGCAAATCTATAACTTTACCTCTCTGAAAATGCTCTTTATCAGAATACATGCCTGCATTGTCTGCAGTCTCCAGTACACCTCAAGCCATGCTTCCATCTGCCAAGATGGCAGGCTATGATTCTATCCTCAATAACCCAAATATGTTTGGTCAATATACTGTCAATGAGTTCTGTGATATTATTAATTCCTACAGTGGTGAGCACATAGCAGAAAAAATAAACACTACTTTGCTTTCAAAATGCTATAGTAGAATGTTTGTAGAAAATGATTATTCCTGTACACCAGGCAGAAGAGAAGCAAAATTATCATAGCAATCAGACAATGTTGAGATGCAGGTGTAATATTCAAGCTGCTGCATCCAGCTATTTTCAGACTATTTTTTTCTGGAGGATCAAAGACATTTTGTGATGTACAAAAGGTTATGGATGTAATACAAAAGTATGTCCAATGAAAGTGAGCCATAAAACAGAAGGAGACTTTGCTTCTTATTCTTCTGATAATAAAGGTTATAGGGAAACTTTGCCAGTACATCTTTTACAATATTCCAAAGGAAAATGCTGGAGAGACAAAAAAAGCACAGGAGTTGACTAGAATAATCACTACTTTGGACTTCAACTAGAGTTTGGTGTTGGGAATGGAGATGAGCATGAAGAAGACAATCAGCACTGAAATCAGTGAAGAAATGTCAAATTATAATGCATCAATCACATTTTTGAAATATGGTTTTACAAGAAAAAGTGTTTGAAAATGACTGGACGTTTGTTGACTTTGTTAAACTTGTGGGTGGACTGAAAAGCATACATCTCACTTTGTCATTAATGTTGTGAAGGACACTAAAAAGGAAAATAACTATAAGTAAAACAATTTTTGTTCTTAACAGTATTTATATAAAACATTTCATGATATAAATTGCAGGTTATCTAGTAATGCAGGTTTGTGCAATATGAAGTTGGGTATCTAAAATGAGGAGTGATGTGCGTATTTTCAGTGATTGTTGTATTTGATAAAGATACTAAGGTAAACAAGTACTTTTTTAGTTTTACGAAATTTAGGCATTACTATAAAAGGAGAAGAAAGGCTGGACAAAAGGATGTTTAAGCTAATATGCTCTAATCTTGGGCTGCTGAGTGGGGATGGAAAGTAAAAGTACACTGATTATAATATATGTAAAGCTGAGATGTTTTCTCTTACTTTGCATAAGTGAATATCTGGATTAGTGTCCTTGGCTTAATCTAAAAACAAACTAGTAACACCAGGAATCAAAACCACGTCCAACCTGAAACCGAACCTTTATTACCAAGTATGTCAAAGCACTTTTCAGCTTACAATAGTTAGCCTTCTTCAGAACAAAGATAAAACAAAATCCACATACTTTTATATGCTAAAAAGGCGCCAAATTTCAACAATTAATACTTAATTAGACAATTAAAATTTAAAAGAGTACAAATATATATAACTTGCAGTTAGGATGCACAACAATAATAATTAATGGTAGACTCTGAAATAAACAATTGCAGTTATACAAAGGACCGCAAAAGTATGTATATTTCTAAATTAACTAAAAAATTAAAATATGTTGCTTAACAAACTGACTCCAAAATGGATATGTATTCAAACATAAAACCTATAAAAATGCTTACTCTACGTTGTATGAAAAAAGAAAAGAAAAAAGAAAAAACATACATCAGTTGTGAAAAATTATCTCGCCAGGCTTTTTAATTTCAACAGGACTCCTATTGAAAGGGCTTCATTAAGACCTGGAAAAGTTGAATTTAACTTTTCCAGGTCTTAATTAATCTAAAAACAAGTTTTTGCATAAGCACGTTTGAAAAATAAGACCACATTGTGAATGCAATAAGAAGTTTTCCTTTAGTAAATAAATGTTCATTATGAGTAGAGAAGTCTGCAGCTGTAGGCAATTGTACATCCTGTTTTTATATTTCCGTGGAGACAAGTCAACCACAGGTACAGGTAATCAGTCTTGAGAGGACTGGGCATTATTTTCTGAGTGAAATGTAAAATTAAAACATATAATGGTAAGCAGCTCAGTAAAAGAAAAAACATACCCCAGGATTCATGAAGCTTGCGCCAGATGCCGGAGTAGTGTCAGCAATCTAGCGCCAAATATGGCCGCTGAGCGATTCAGGTATGAGCTGTTTTCACTTGCACTACCAGCGTACGCCAGAGCAGCGCAGCTTCCGAAGCATGTAAGCTAATTATCCCATGCGCAGCAGTGTAGCATGCAAATGAAGGTGTATAGTGATTCATGAAGTGGTGCAGGAGTAGTGTAAGCATGAAGAAATGTAAATCAAAAAAAGGTTTACATTTTTTCAAACATAAATTTGGAGCCATGAAAGCGGACCAAACTTACATATTATAATGTTAATATATGCCAGTGGCAAAATATATAGCCAATGACATAAAAAACATGCACAAGACATAAAAAATAACATTTAATGTCATGGCCACACTAACGCAAAGTAAAACTGCAGTGCATCTGAGCGCAAATGAGATCACAAGGAAAATATATTTAGATGTCATAAAACTGCAATGTAACACAATTCATGAATTCCCCATAATAGTCAATGGCATGCATGCTACACCACAACCATGGTGCAAGGGTTGCTAAGGGTCTGTGACAGTGTTCTGCACGGTAACTAGGAATTAGTAGTAAATGCCATGCAAATGAGTCAAGTAATAGTGAACTGCAAACGCCCCGCCGGCGTAAGGATGTACCACACAGCATAGTGGTGTAACACTTAAGAGTGGCCTGGAGGTAAACATGATATCAAGAGAGGGGTGCGCCACCATAGCTGTAAGCACATTGGATCATTGCTAATCCGGGTTGCCTGTTACTAAGCAAAGCCGCAGGATAGGGGTGTGGAAGTAGCCATAGCTTTGCTTAGCTGAGAGCACAGAAGGTAACTGAAAGTGCATGTGAAAGTGGATGAAAACGCGCTCAAAACCTGGTAAACGGCTATGTGTCGCACGCACCACAGCTAAAACAGGAAGAAAATGGGAAGACAATAAGGAAATGCTGCAGCATTGTAATTGGAGTACAAATGAGTAATTAACACCTAGGAACTCACAGTGGGCCACTGACAACAGCTAACAAGGCTGCTAGCAGCTACCTGCAGAACAGGAAAGGGGAGGTGCCGTACAGCAAAGAAAAGAGAACTGTCACAGCAGAACAAAGCAAACTAGCAATAGATCAGCTACATAACACATTTCCCAACACAATCCTGGGTTGTGAAAGTACAAAACAAGAAAGCCAGCAGCTGGATGCATGCCTGACAATGGGAGGGGAATCGGGTTGAAAAGTGAAGCAAAGGGCAATAGATGAATCACAGCAGCCAAGTGTAAGTCAACACCAAAGGCCGCACAATAGCAGTACCTGCTGTAAAACCAACAATTAAGATACCCCGCAGCTGGACTTGCACAAACACACCCAATTACACCAGCATCATCCATTGCACAATAGTATAAGGTGTGAAAGCCCCACACACACACTTGTGTATTCCCAGACACTCTGCACCATTGGTGTATACAGACGGGGAACTTTTAATATGTACATGTTAGGGGCCGCCATAGCTTTGATTCACCAGCATGTGTTGGAGACTGATGGTGGTGTGGAGGATGATGCTGACAACCACCTCAGGCACTGGAGGAGGAGAAGAGTGTTCAGACCCAGGGTAACCTACCAGGGGCTACATGATCTGGAGATAGTAGAGCATTACAGGGTGGACAGGGACATTATACAGCAACTTGCTGACCTGTGCCAGCTACACCGCAGAGCCAGAAGTAACAGAGGGGAACCCATCCCAGTGGACATGAAGGTATGTGTAAGCTTGAGAATACCAGCCACAGGTACCTTCCAAAGGCCAACTGAGGATATCATGGGGATCTCACAGGCATCAGCATCCAGGGTACTCCACCAGTTCCTGGATGTCATGTTACCACATGCCAATGAGCACATATACTTTCCCCGAATGCAGGAGGAGTTGGCCAGCAATATGCATGTCTTCCACCATGTGGCAGACTACCCGGAAGTACTGGGTGCAACAGATTGCATGTACATACACATCAAGTCACCACCTGATGAGCAGGGTAGGTGCTACATAAACCTCAAGGGATAGCCCTCCATCAACTGCCAGGTTGTGTGCATTGCCCAGGGCATTATCATGGATGTGCATGCTGGCAGCCCTGGAAGCTATCATGACTCCCACATCTGGCATGCCTCACAGCTGTATCAGGTATTTGCCAGGGGGGACATCCCATATGGCCACGTGGTGGGGGATGCTGGCTATGCACTGGAACCGTGGATTATGACTCCCATCAGAAATGCACACACAGCCACGCAAGAAAGCCATAATGAGGCACATGCAGAAACCAGAATCAGCATAGAGCATGTGTGGATGCTGAAACTATGGTCCCATTGCTTGGACATATCTGGTGGAGCCTTGCAGTACTCTCCAGGCACGTGTGCCCACATCATCATAGTATGTGCAATGCTACACAATATGATCCTGCGGAAACAGCTGCAGCAGGGACAGACTGGAGAAGGCCCTCACAGCCCACCACCATTGCCAAGGGAACCACAGGCACAGAGGGACTCAGACCACAAACACCCTGTGCAAGCCCCAGTCGGCAAATGGAGGCATGCCCAGTATGCCCATGCCTTGGCAAAGAGGGAACATATAGCACACACACTGACAGTGTAGGCAGTCATGGACTGACACCCTTCTCCACCTGCACACACAGCAAACATGGATGGCACACACACACGACAACCTGTAAATTGTCATGTATAGGTGGTCTACTGTGTGCATCCTACATAGGTAGCCCTCAACTATTGTACACACAACTGCCATTGGCACAAGATAAGTCAATACCTGAACAGCAAATTAAGCTATCAGCATGTGCCCATACTGTATGTAGAGGTCCATAGATACATAGGTAGGTGCATGCCTAACTGCCCGAGGCCACTCATAAGCATAGGAAAAAAGTGTCTGCTGTCGCCACCCCATCAATTAACTAACTGTCCCTCTGTGGAGCACAGCCAATTGCAGGATCCCTGTGGTGTATCCACTGTTCCCCACCCACTCTGTAAGAATTCCCTGGAGTGTTAGTGAGGGGTTTTGTATAATGTAATCAGGGATGTAGTTCCAAATAATGGGGAGTATCCCTGACAGGAATTTTCTGAGATGTTTACATGTTACATAGTATACCTTAAACACAGTTTGCATATATATAGGTAGTATTCCACAGAATAATAAAGATGTGGAACACGCAACCACTGAAATGTGCATTAATCACCCTTGCACTACCTGTGCCTGCTCTGAGAGGTAAAATACCACTGCCAGGATTAGAACATGCAACCAAGTACACAATCTTCACGATAACATATCGCTAAGCTACCTGAGATGTACCAATGGCAGTTGTGCATACTGACAGGATAAAACACAAAAGGTAGGAATGTGTGGAAATAGGACAAACTGGCATGTACCCAATGAAAGGTGTATGTTATATATATATATATATATATATATATATATATATATATATATATATATATATATATATATATATATATATATATATATATAGATATATATATATATATATATATACAAAATCATATATAGAGAAAGAGAGGGAGAGAGAGAGAGATATGTCGATATATGGGGATATACATATATATGTAGATATATAGATAGGTTAACAACATCTACATAACCATGGAGGTACATATAAATGGGATACCTACCACATACCGACTGCTTGACATACTGATGCGTGTAATCCCAAGGCTTAAGGTCCGAAAGAACACAGTACTGAAACACCAGATGCACAAGGTTTAAAATCACGATGTTAAGGGACAGTTAGTCAGTGCTTCTGGTGTTGCGGTTCAGGTAGGTTACTGTGTGTAAGTGTGTTTCTGAGGGCTGTAGTGTGTGTAAGTGTGTGTTCTGAGTATGGTGTATGTTCCTAGGGGACTGTAATGTGTGGGTGTGGGTTAGCTTTGTGCATCTGTTTGCACGATCTAGGAGGTAGCATATTAAAGTAGGGGGGTGTGGGGGGTGCAGACACCTACATGGGGGGTGTAGGGGGGATTGCCCACCTGCTCATACGTAGTGTAGGATGGTTTGTTTGGATATAGTGGGTAGCAGTGTGTTTTGTGTGTGTGTGTGTGTGTGTGTGTGTGTGTGTGTGTGTGTGTGTGTGTGTGTGTGTGTGTGTGTGTTCCATGTTCATGTTACTTTCTCAAGTTACTGTCACTGTCGTCATTGCGGGGTATGGGAGTCTGGGCCCGGTACTGTGGGCATCGAAACTGTGTGGTTCCGGGATTCCTTAGGTATCCCGTATACAGCGGTTGAAATGTTCATATATGAGTATAACATGGACCATAGCAATCACACATTCTGCCACGACCAACCTTTTTGAACAAAGGATATGGAGAGTATATGCCTATACACTATTGCAAATATGTGCTATGAACATGAGCCAATGATAGGATTACCATCTGTCCCACTTTGCGAGGGACAGTCTCTCTTTGGGCGATTGTGTCCTGACCAAATATATTAAATGTGGAAAATGTCCTGAGATTGTAGGACATAATTATGTCCCATATGTAATGTAATAGTTGCATACAATAGTTCTTTCTGTATCTAAAATACCTACATGTTACAAGAAACAGGATAAGCAACTAAACTGCTACAAGAATAAGCTTATATTTAGGTAAGAAAGGAATGTTCTATCCCTTGTACTGACCATGGGTTTGTGTCAGCCTGTAAAATCTGATGTGTGTCCCGAAAATGTCCCACTATGGCCATATGAAAAGGTGGCAACCCTAGCCTAAAAGGGTCAGTCACCAACACAACTACAATGACTGCAAATACCTATGACAGAAATACACAGCTTTTACGTAGCAACACTTTATTACATTCTGATGTATTGCCAAAAGGATTCAAGGATTAACATCACCTGCATGCTATTCAGGAGCCACTTAACAGTGCCTTAATGAATCAGCCTGCAATTACCATAGTATTAGTCCACTAAAGGACAGGTGTTCAGATAGGAAAGGAACGGTCATAAATTCCAAAGCCCTGGATCAACTAATCCATAGTCCCACCAGGGGCTCCAATATCCAAGACCTGGTCATTACCAACATGGAAAATTGATGCTCCACACCTATGGTCACCCCCTCGTTGGTCAAGTCAGACCATAAGCTAATCACCCTTAACATCCACATCCCACCCCCACCCCCCAGTAAGGAAACCTCCATAAAAAACTTCTCCAAGGCCAATTTCATGCTACTCAAGTCAGAAGTCACAAACTTCATGACACCCATGCAGGTGGGAACAGAAAGTTCGACTGCTGAGTCCTACACTAAGGCACTGTACGAGCACATCCACTCATGCGTGAATCATGCCATCCCAAAAAGAACAAAGATGCTCTCCTCCAAAAAAAGGAAGCCAATCTGGTGGTCCCCTGCCATAAAAAATAACTTTACAACAAAAGGAAAAAACTGTTGCAGAAAAGAGGAAAATCCCTGGATGCAAAAAACTCCCTTACCAGCCTCAGTAAGAAGCTGAGATCCCTCATAAAATCCTCCAAAGCTAGTTACAAAAATAAAATTGCCAAAGATTCCAAACACAACCACAAGTCATTCTATAACTATGTCAAGAATCTAAATGGCAATGCTCAGATCTGCTCTGAGCTACAACAGAATGGCATTAAATATACTGATCCCAAGGATATTGCCAATATCCTGGCAGATCGATTCAGTGCCAACTTCACCCCCCCCCCATCACCTAAATGGCCCATCTCAATACTGGAAGATTGCCAAATTCCAGTAATAATGACCACACAGGTAAAAACCACACTCTCCAAAGCTAAGAATATAGCATCCATGGGACCAGATGACATCCCGGGCTGTGTACTACATGAACTACAAAATTAACTGGCACCTCACCTAAGTGTCATGTTTAATCATACCCTCACCTCAGGCTTCATGCCCACTGAGTGGCGCACAGCTACAGTTATCCCACTCCACAAGGGAGGATCCACCTTGGATCTTGGAAACTACCGCCCCATCAGTCTGACAAGCCTGATCTGCAAGGCCATGGAACGTATTATCATGGAACTTATAAACAAAGACACTGGCAACCTTAAAACACTGGACCCCACCCAGTATGGGTTCGTGAAGGGCTGATCTTGTCTCCTGAACCTTATTGACTTCTTTGAATCAGTCTCCAGAGCCATGGACAAGGGTAAGGCAGTCCACACAGCCTATCTGGACATCACCAAGGCCTGTGACACCATCCCCCACTCTGGAATCATAGATAAACTTACTAAGATGGGCATTAATCCCTGCATCACTTGATGGGTTGCCAACTGGCTTACTGACAGAACCTACACTGTAAAAGTAGCTGACTCCAAATCCAGCTCCAGACAAGTGACAAGTGGAGTACCTCAGGGTTCAGTCCTGGGACCTCTCTTGTTTGGCATCTACTTCTCTAAAGTACAGGCCAACACTAAGGGACTCTGGCTAACAAAGTTCGCAGATGATTGCAAACTGGGAGCCATTATTGAATCCCCAAATGATGTGGATACTTTACAAAAGGGCCTTACAGAAACAGATGTTTGGTGCCAGAGACATGGGCTCAAGCTCAATGCCAAGAAATGTATAGTTATCCCCTTTGAGAAAAAACATGTAACCATGAATTATCACATAGGTGGCAGTACACTAAACACCGAAAGTGTGATAAGAGACTTAGGGACACAGGTGGACAGTGGTCTCACCTTCAATAACCACATCGCCACAACAGTCAGGAAATCCTTCTATGTGGCACACCTCATCACTAAGGGCTTTTCATCCAGAAAAAAGGAGGTCATTGTCCCACTGTACTCATCCCTTATTAGACCCATTATAGAATACAACGCTCCATTTGGTATGTACCTCTCAAGACATCTGCAACAACTGGAAAGGCTGCAGAAATACCTCGCTAAAAGAATCACAGGCCTAAAGCAGATGCTCTATGCTGACCGCCTTAAAAAACTCCAGCTATAATCAGTCGCATGTCGTCTACTCCGAGGCAATCACTGCTTAACATACAAGGCCATGTCAAACCCAGAGCTGTTGGACATGCTACACTTAAAGAAATCCCAATCCCTCAGAGCCACACGCTCCAGGGATCTAAATCTTGTCATCACAATAAACAAAACATGCTGGAGGGATAGGTTCCTGACCCAGTGACTCCCTGGACTCTGGAATAGACTGCCCATACATGTCAAGCAGAGCGCCTCTTTGGCCCTCTTCAAAAGGAACCTTGATGATTGGATGGGAGAAAGGAAATTCACCCTGAGGATCACGTCAGTCGCCCTGCTAGACAGGGGTCCAGGTAAGTAAATAGTGTGGGAAGAAATAGCCAGGGAATTGTTATAGCTAGGCTTGTATAGGCCCTAGGGCTGATAACCTAGTACCAACCTATGAACCTATGAACCTATGAACCCTCATGGACATATTGATTATGTATAAAAGCAGTTCCTACACACCTGCATCTGCTATGCACACCCACCAACATCACCCCCACACCCAAACAAATTACAATACAAACTGTAATAACATCACAAATCATTCACTCACTGTATGACATCTGCAGAAGCCTTAACATACCTTGTCAGAGACACACTAACATGGCCCTATGTGAAATAGTTGCTGTTATACAATGGAACAGCTGCTGATGTTACAGGGTTTGTTTGCACTAATCCCGTTTCAGAGGGTTGTGTGTACACCGAGATGTGTTACCAGTTACTGAGTAACAGCACAGTATGATACACATGTACACCAAATCAAGGATGTCTGGTGAGCACACTGTAAACCACATAACAGTTCATGCATAGCCATACAGCCTTGAGCTGCCCAAACATCCTTGCCAGACTTAAACATCTGCAGAAGTATCTTGTACAAACAAACCCTGCATAAGTAGCAATGTTCTGAAATATAACAGCTGTACTCACATGTAGAACAAAATCGTCTAGCCATTACACACAATCCACGAGAGTCATGAAGCTAATATATCTCTGTCTGTCTCCATATAGCTGTTGAAATACATCACAAACAACACATCCAGGTCATCTTCCTCGAAAGTAAGGCAAACAGACAACACACAAAAGGAGTACTCAGTTATACACCACTGTTGCCATGGTATCGGCTAATGGAGTAGCTGCATAGCTGATGTGCATCTAATTAACTACTTTGAAACACCAATTGGTAGTCAGGATACCACACGTTACCGATATTTAACTAGAAAAGGATTGCTTATCACACATTCAAACCATCCGTATATACCAGCAGAACATTACAAAGAAGATTGAAACACAAACTGAAAAGGACTGAATCAACAGTCAATGACACCTCGGGTTACTAATAAGGTATGTAGAACACTCAGTATGTCTGTGTATTTAGTACCTGTTCTATAATATTTAAAATGCACGCAATCCATATAGTGGAAACAGTTATCTTGTAGTGATGTACTGTTGAGCATAGTAGCGCTTGTAGTATTTATGTGTGTGTACTGCTGTAGGTCACAAGGCAAACACCGCATACACCACAAGGGGTGCTATATAAGGGCTTTGAACACAAATATTCCTCATCAGCCGCTGTCAGTGGCAGGGCTGGTCCAACAAGTATGTGCTATAACAGGAGATTGTATATGTTGATATATTGTAACAGTAGCCATATGTATGGGTGTATTACTGAGAATAACATGTCGAAGGTTGGCCCACTGTGCAATTTTGATTTGCATTGTGGGATATTGTGCCAATAACTGTGTAATGTACAGTATTGTAGGCAGATATGTATTACAAGTTACAATGCATTACTGTTATGTTAGGAAAACATTAGTTATGTCTATTGGCATTTACAATACACAATAACAGGATACATATGACATGTAGTCACCCGACAGTTTATCAGCTTGATAGCAAAGTAAAATGGATGAGCTAGTTAACTATCCATGCACATAAGACATGTAATAAGTGCAAAGGTAGGCACTAGGCTGTCTTACCAAGAGTATTTATAAGCCTAGCTAGAGTGTGTTGGCTTTCGCCATCCCCATAGGTAAGTTCCCTGTGCCTCTGAATGGCAGAGCCATTAGTTCCCTGTGCCTCTGCCCAGCAGAGCCACTGCAGTGATCCCCGGGGTACATGTCTGTCTCCCATCCACATGTCAAGGTTTCCCTTGAAGAGTGCTAGTGAGGGGCCCTGCCTGATGTCCATTGGAATCATGTTCCAAAGCATGGGGAGTGTCCGGATCAGGAATCTATCCATCCAGCATGTCCTAGTCATCGTTGTGGTTAGGTGTATATCCCTAGAGCATGTGGCACTCAGGGGCCTCTGTTTAGGTGGAGCATATCCAGCAATACTGGGTTGGACATGGGCCTTGTATGTCAAGCAGAGATCACCTGTGAGCATGCAGTATGCAACCGAGTACAGCTGGAGTTTCTTAGGTCGGGCTGCATAGGTCATCTGTTTGAGGTCAGTAATCCTCTTGGTGAGGTACTGTTGTGGTCTTCCAAGCTGTTGCAGTTGTCATGTAAGGTATATCCCAAATGGGGTGTTGTATCCTTTAATGGGTCTAATAAGTCATGAGTAGAGAGGCACAATGGCCTCCTTTGATCTGGATGAGAACCTATTAGAGATTAGGGGGGCCACGTAGAAGGATATTTTAACCACCTTGTCATTATGGGTATTGAAGGAGAGATTGCTATCAACTGGGGTTCCCAGATCCCTTATTACGTTTTCTGTATGTAGGAGACTAGCACCTATGTGGTAGTCCATGGGTAATTAGTTATATCCAAAGTGGATGACTATGCACTTTTTGGCATTCAGCTTGAGGCCATGATATTGACACCAGGTATCCGTCTCAGTGCAACCCTTCCTGTGGGTGTCTGTAACAGCGGGGGAAACAATTATGTCCAATAGTTTGCAGTCATCTGCAAACCTTTTCAGTCAAAGCCCTCCTGTGCTTGCCTGTACATCAGATAATTATATACCGAACATGAGGGTCCTAGGACTGATACCTGGGGGATGCCACTTGTAACTGGTATACAGTTGGACCTAGGGTATGCAACTCCCACTGTGTGGGTTCTGTCCGTGAGCCACTTTGCAAGCCATCACATGACGTAGGGGTTAATGTTCAGGTGGATGGGTATGTTGATAATATCAGAATGAGGAATGGTGTTGAAAGCCTTTGAGAGATCTAAGTAGGCTATGTGGACCTTCTTACCCTCATCTAATGCCTTGGTAACTGTCTCTAAGAATTCCACCAGGTTTAGGAGTCATGGTCTGCCTTAACAAAGCCAAACTGGGAGGAGTCAAAGGTTTGGAGGTACCCAATGTCTCTGTGACTGAAATCCATGATGTGCTCCATAGCCTTGCAGACCAGGCTAGTCAGGCCTATAGGGCAATAGGTCCCATGGTCTGTTGTGGTGCCACCTTTGTGGAGTGGGATAACTGTTGCTGTGCACCATTCAGGGGGCACTAAGCCCGATGTGAGGCTATTATTGAACATGGTGCATAGGTGGGGAGCCAGTACATTCTGAAGTTTGTGTAAAATGCAGCCTGGGATGTTGTCTGGTCCCATGGATGCTGTGATATTGGCTTTAGAGTGTGCAGCTTTGAGAGGGAGGGGGGAAAGGTAGCACTGAACCTATCTGCCAGGATGTTGGCAATATCAGTTGGTTCTGTAATATTTGTGCCTTTGTGCTGTAACTCAGAGCAGATCTGGGTGTTGACATCGAGATATTTTTACATAGCTATAGAATGCTTTGTGGTTGTTGTTGGAATTAGTGGTGGTTTTGTTTTCATAGCTAGCTTTGGAGGATCTTATAAGGGATCTCACCTTCTTACTGAGTCTGACCAGGGAGCTCCTCCACGCATGGGATTGTACTCTCTTTTGCAACAGTGTCTTCCTCCTGTAGTACAGCTTGTTTATGGCAGGGGGCCACCAGATTAGTTT
>NC_056733.1:1091475889-1091545889 GCF_019279795.1 Protopterus annectens | reverse complement strand
TTGAAAGGATCTGGTTAATAGTCCCATGCGATACACCCGTTCACCTTTACATGTCTAAATGTCGGCTTTACAGCAGAGCAACATTTATTCCACAAGGAAAATGATATGTGCTATAGTCGAACTTGAACCGTGAATGCCTTTTCGTTAGGTGGATGCTCTAACCACTACACTATTGGTGTTCTGCTTCATTTATATGTATACCCATGGTTCATAGTTACCTGAACACATGCCTCATCACTTCACTTACACAGCAGGCATCCATTTTCCTGCTGGGAAAACCACACTACTACACATGCGTCATTCTCTATTCCCTACTGCTCTGGACCCATGCCACATGTTGACTCACTCCAAGGATATTCAGACCTCCAAAGTCTATAGTCCTGGCACATACGTGTGTTTGATTGTCAGGGTGTTCATGTGGTCATCTGGGTTTAGGCTTGTCCGACTGGGGAATGGAACAGCCCTGTACCCATTTGAAAGTCAGATTTTGCATGTGGACAAGGTTACTCCCAATGTTAGAATCCTACCTGTGGTTAGAGATGCAGGGATTTTGGCCACCTCTGTCCAGCTATATTCCTTCGCATTCGTTATGATTGCTTTCTTGTTCCCATGTTCGTTCTGTGTGTGTGTATATATATATATATATATATATATATATATATATATATATATATATATATATATATATATATATATACATACATATGGTTGCCACCCTTTCAAATGGGACTTATTTGCTACAAACGTCAAGATTTTGCAGGCCGACACATACCCACAGCCAGTACAAAGGACAGGACCTCACTTTTATGCCTAACTGACAGCTTATTCTTGTAGCATTTTAGTTGCTTATTCAGTTCCTTATGATATTTAGGTGTTTCAGATACAGAATATCTGTTTTACGCTACTATTACATAGATATAGGAAATATTTTTGTCATTAAATCTTAGGATATCTGCCATTTGACACTAAATGTACAGGACACAACTGGCCAAAGAGGGACTGTCCCTCGCAAAGTGGGACAGGTGGTTACCCTATATGTATATCTTGTTTCTTAATGATTGCGTTACTATCATAATTATTCTATGAATTTATCTGACTAATATGCCTCTTTCAGCAATTATTTAGAATACTCTACAGATAATTTTTCTGGTGCTATTTGGCTTTAACTGTTTAATTGCTGTTAGGCAAGGTTTAGAATATTCTGCTGATAATTTTGTGCTGGTGCTATTTGGCTTTAACTGTTTAATTGCTGATGGGCAAGGTTTGTCCATGCTATTTTATCAACTTGCTAATAAATTTATAGTTCAGTATTAGTTTCACATCACTGTTATTATTATATGTTCTAACAATGACTTAGCACATGATATTTGATTACTGTTCTAAAGTTTATTTTTTTTCTCAACCACTGTACCTTTTTTTTTCTCTTTCGACACTTTCTCTCACAACAAGTACCCTGCTCTATAAGCTACACATCCTGTCCTTGGAAACTTACTCCTCTGACCTGACGACTAAGGATCCACTCCAGCCTGCTATTTCATCTTAACATCTTCTGTCCTGCTCCCTAAGGTATTAAATAGAAACAAAAAGTATGTTGGTCTCCTACACCTGTAGTATAATTTGGAATTGTAGCAACTATTTTGTGGCACCTAAAAGGTCGCTTTTAAGCCAGAATAGCCAGCAGCCATATCCTTACAGCCTGAATACCCTTCCTCCATACTAGCAAAGTACATTTAACTACTAGCTTCTTATAACTTATTCCCTGGCCTGTCCTCTCCCTCTTAGATTCTACAACTGTACTACTGAGATTGTCCACTAGGTGGCAGCCTTACCCTAGCCCTACCTCCCACTCAGCTTACCTGCTACTTTTTAACATATTCTATTTTCAATCCCTTGCCCAAGTTTTGTTTGTTAGCTCACTCTACCTCATTCTTTTAACTATTCCACTGCAACTAACAAAACCCTCTCCTATCCTTCCCACAACTTTTTCCCCAACCTCCTTACTCTCCTCTAACTTTACTTACCTTACATTTTGAGCTGTTTTCACTGATTGTTCTTCTTCCTCCGTCTCTTGTCTCTACCTGCTCCGTTCGCCCTGCAGGCTCACTCCGCTCTCCCACCCTACCCTCAATTCCCACCCACCCCAGTGGTCCTAGACTAATACACCCTAACCACACCCTCTTCCCCATCCTACCAATCCCACATTCCCTCCACTTTAGATAATTGAATCACACCCCTCTATCTCCCTAACCATGCAAAAGCTCCCTCTACTCAGAGCTACTTATCACATCCAATACCTCTCCATATTGTCTTATTCTAATCCTACCTCCTCTACATTATTAAATACTAAACCTAGCAACATGCCAACAGCTGCTAAAACTACTCTAACTAAGCTACTAATCATAGCCTCACTCATACCTGTTCTAACCTCAGCCTATCTCCTAACCTCATTCGAAAACCTGAATTATGTTCACTTTCACTACCCTCTAAAACAAACAGCCATTCAAACTTTTACTCTCTCCCATAATCATATAAATATGACATCAATACCTAGCTACCTTCTAGCCAAGTATCACAGACTCGCACACATTAAATATATTAAACATACAGTAAGGAAATTTAAATATCAGATCAGTTATATATATAAAATCCCATACTAAAACTAAAAACCTCTCTGTAAAAGATGGTGACATCCATCCTAACCCAGACCCAGCCAATGTCTCTACGACTGTATCTCACTGCCCCAATCCCACTATCCCACTCACCCCTATCAGACCGCCTAACTCACTCCTAATAGCACATCTCAATATCCGCAGTATTAATAACAAAGTTGCCCATCTGCATGCCCTCTTAGATGTTCACTCCTTTGACATCTTATGTCTGACAGAAACAAGGTTAAAACCTGGAACTAAAGACAATGAAATCATCCCTCCAGGATATAACATACTGAGACATGATGCATAAAGTGTAAGGGAGGGGGTGTAGCAATACTATCTAAGGATGGTCGACAAATCACCTCTGTACCTTATAACCCACCACATGATAATAATGGAGAAGTCCTCATTTCCAGACTTCAACTCAACCCTAGTAAATCCCTATACATCATCTGTATCTACCTACCACCTGGTAATAATACCAGTTCTATAGAGGATATCCTAAGCTCAGTGTCATCAACTTACCCATACAAAACAATAATATTAGGGGACTTTAATATTGACTGGAAAAGTGTCAATACTGAAACTCCAACTTCCCATATTAACCTTCATGGCTTCTCTCAAACCATCAACTCCACAACCAAAATTAACAAACCAAACAAAAAAAAGAGTACCTTAGATTGGATTCTTATTAATAAACATCACCAAACTTATAAGGTAGGAACCTTACATGATGATGTTAGTGACCACTCATTGACCTACATTATCAGGCAAAAAAATGATACTTCCATACCCCCCACATATAGAATTTCATGGTCCAACAAACACTTTAACCCACTTCTATTCCAAAGTGAGCTCAGTGCTTGTGACTGGAACCCTCTAAAAATGCTCCCACTTGAAGAAGCTGTTAAACTCTAAATTGTTAACTATCCTAGACCATCACACTCCTAAACATTCTATTAGAATCAAGTCCAAACCAGCCCAATGGCTCTCAAAAGAAACCAGGCAAAAAATCCTGCTCAGAAACAAAACTTGGTCTAGGTGGCGTGCTACCAAAATATCTCAGATCAGCAAACATTCAGAATGATGAGAAATACTACAAAAAAATCCATAATCACAGACAAAAAGAACTTCTATTGTAAACTACAGCAAACCCACCAAAATAACCCACAAAGGTTCTGGACTAGTATCAATAGACTCCTTCACCCAGGGCACTCTAGTACACCAACCCCTCTAGGGGCCAATCATAATACTCCCCAACAAACTGCCAATGCCTTCAATACCTTCTTCACAGAGGCCATACAATCTCTAGCAAGTCAGCTTTCCCCAGATAGCTCAAGCCTTCCTACCTCCATTTCAAGCTCTCTTCCTACATTCCAACTGCAACCCATCTCTACCTTCATCATCTATAAACTTATCCAAAAACATAAGCCTTGTACTCCTGCTGACCAGTTACCATTGGAATACCTGCAAAAATCAGCCAAAGCAGTAGCCTATTCTATATCTATCCTTATAAACAGAACCATTAATGAGGGAACTATCCCTGACATCTGGAAAATCTCACACATTATCCCCCTACATAAAGGAGGTAACTCAAATGATTATTCTAACTATCAGCCTATAGCCCTTCTATCACCCTTAGCAAAAGTCATGGAAAATGTATTCATCAGCAGCTACTAAACCATTTAATTCAACACAATATACTAGCTAATAGCCAACAATGCTTTAGACCATTCCATAGCACCACTACTGCCCTCTTATCCTTCACTGATTCCATTAATAGAAACCGTAATAATAATATCCTCTCATCTGCACTCTTCATTGATCTCTCAAAAGCTTTTGATATGGTAAACCACCCTCTTCTAATAAGTATTCTTAAGTCCCTTTCTCTTGACACTCAGGCTGTTCAATGGTTCAATACCTACCTCAGCAATAGGCAGCAGGCAGTGCTCTGGGAGAACAATCTTTCATCCCACTTGCCAGTCACCCTGGGAGTCCCACAAGGCTCCATTTTAGGACCTCTCCTCTTCTCACTTTTTATCAATTACTTATACATAGTAATTCCTCAAGCCACCTGCATACAATATGCAGATGATTCTATGCTCATCTGTTCAGCCACCTCCTCATCTGAACTGCAATCCTTGACTCAGAAAGTATTTAACACAGTGGAGACATGGTTCTTAAAATGTTGCCTCCTCTTGAATCCCAAAAAACTAAGCTTCTCCTTTTTATTCCTACCAGCAGGTCCACCCCTATAGAATTGTCAGTCATCTCTAACAATGGCACCCTCATATCCCCTGACTCTACCACCAAACTCTTAGGAATTACAATAGATAATAACCTTAACTTTGATAGCCATATTAACAACACTATAAAAACAGTAAACAAAAAATGGGCTCCCTATATAGGATCAAATCCTTCCTAATTCCAACAGCTAAAACCACAATTGCCCACTCCCACCTAATCTCAACACTTCTTTATGCCTCACCCATATATACTAACCTGAAAAAAAATAACCTTCTCAAACTAGCCAACTCCTATAATAACATTGTCAGATTTGCCACTGGGAACCCCTTCAGAACCCACCACTGTCAAAATCTACAGCAGCTAAATTGGCTTGAACTTCAAAACCAACTACAACTTTCCCAACTTACCATTGCCCATAAGATCCTTAATCAACCTAATAACACTACTATACTTTCAAACCTCATAATCCCTTACAAAAATCTCAATACTTTACGCTCTTCTAACAAACTTCGACTTAGCATAAGCAAATCCAACAACTTGGCAGGGGATTCTCTTTTCTCCAACACTGCAGGAAAAAACTGGAACCTACTTCCTAGTGAACTAACTTCACTTCCTTCCCTACCCCTCTTCAAACAAAATTTCAAAAGACACCTCAAAACACACTGGTTATGCCCCTGCAGCAACCCTGACTAATGTTCTGTCTTTGCTACTGTTATCTCCATGATCCTACTTGTATGCTAACTCAGTACTGCTTGCTATTTCTGAAAGGAGTACTGTAATCCAGGATACTTAAATGTATTACCTTTTGTGAACTTCATGTACTATTTACTGTAAACAATTTGTTGTATCTTATTCTTAAATGCATTATTTTATCCTGTATACCAATATTTTGCAATATTTTCTTCCTGTTATTACTGCTTTGATGTCTTTGTAATTATTTATTATTCAGCTCATTGTTAAGACTGTTTTTTTTATTACTGCTTTGTGTTACTCTTGGAGCTTTTCTCCCCGGGCCGCTGCTGAAAATGGACATATATACAGTTAGACTAGCCCGGTCAACAAATGTAAAACAAATAAATAAATATATACATATATATATATATATATATATATATATATATATATATATATATATATATATATGTGTGTGTGTGTACGTACGCATGCATACATATCTATATGATTTAATTACTTTGATCATACTGTTGAATGACTGTGCTGTCTGCTATGTTTGTGATAACATTGACGTTAGGTATAACTGCCGTGGCTTAGTGGTAAATCACATTGATTGTGATGTGTAGGGTCCTGGCGTCAGGCCTGGCTGATGCAGTATATTGTGTTGCTGGGCAGAACAAGGGCCGTTGGACAAAGGGTGAGTACAACACTTTTCAGCTGCGGTTTTCCGTTTAACCACCAATTCAAGTCACGCAAAATCCGTTTACATTCTTACTGTGATACGTCACCCCAGTTCACATTTAATTGGTATTATATTGTTATACAGCATAAAATTAGCAAGATATGCTGGTATATGGATTACATGTCATAAATGGTGTGTGCTGCAGTCGAACCGGCAACGTCTGCTCGACAGTCGGATGCTCTAACCACTACACTATTAGTGTTCTGCTTCATTCATATGTATACCCATGGTTCATAGTTATCCGAACACACGACTCAACACTTCACTAACACAGCAGGCATCCATTTTCCTGTTGGGAAATCCATACTACTACACATGCGCCATTCCCTACTGCTCTGGAC
The DNA here is from genome assembly GCF_019279795.1 of Protopterus annectens. Lineage (NCBI taxonomy): Eukaryota > Metazoa > Chordata > Ceratodontiformes > Protopteridae > Protopterus > Protopterus annectens. The sequence continues at coordinate 1,091,539,233 of NC_056733.1, read as the reverse complement.
CCTTGCCACATGTTAACTCACTCAAAGTATATTCAGACCTCCAAATCCTATAGTCCTGGCACATACGTGTATTTGACTGTCAGGGTGTTCATGTGGTCATCCGGGTTTAGGCTTGTCCGACTGAGGACCGGGACTGCCCTGTACCTAGTTGAAAGGCAGACTTAGCACTGGGACATCGTTAGTTCCACTTTTAGCGTCCTATCTGTGGTTGGGGATGCAGAGGTGTGCTCACCTCTGGCCATCCTGATATATAACAGCACTAAATATTACGGGGGGTTCCGCTGCTGTTTCCCTTCACATTCATTATGACTGCTATATTGTGACCATGTTCATTCTTTATATATATATATATATATATATATATATTATGTTCACCCTCTAGAAAGTTCACCTATTGTGCATATATATATATATATATATATATATATATATATATATATATATATATATATATATATATATATATATATATATATATATTCATCTATACATACACATGCATATACACCTACATGCTTATTTATATTTCCCATACAGTTGAATCACCGCCACTTACCGTCGCGCATACATGCTTGCATACCCACTTATGTCTAGGTTTGCCACCTTTTCAAATGACCAAAGTGGGGCATTTTTGGGACACACATCAGATTTTACAGGCCGACACATACCCATGGTCAGTACAAAGGTTAGAACTTTATTTATTTGACTAAATGAAAGCTTATTCTTGTAGCAGTTTAGTTGCTTATTCTGGTTCTTGTAACATTTAAGTATTTTACATACAGAAATAACCGTTTTATGCAACTGTTACATTAAATATGGGACATAAGTATTTCCTACAATCACAAGACATTTGCCATTGTATTATTTTTGGTCAGGTCACAACTGCCCAAAAAGGGACTGTCCCTCGCAAAGTGGGACAGGTGGTAACCCTACTTAAGTCTGATTTAAAGCGCTTTAATCACCCTATATTCAACTGCCACTATGCGAATGTGTAAGGTATATATTCCCAATAATGCACATGGGGAGCCATGCATCACAGTCAGGTGTTTAATCCTGTGTCGTAGGTTCTGCAGGACCGGCTGGAGGCTGAGCAGTCTTGTGGACAACTACTGCTCATACAACTTGTGTCCAGATGTCTACAGGACTGGACATCGTGTCATGACACCAGGTCTAATGTTTAGAACCGATCCTTATCCCATGAGGGATATCCAAAAATTGTGGGGGCCGATGATCTCGATTCCTTTGGCTTTACAAAAATAAGGTAGGGTTATACATGCAAGGGATACATAGTTTGCAATCCTGAGACTACCTAGGGTGAGACTGCCTACTAGATATGAGTAGGGGGTCACTATGTGCAGATATGGCTGTGCCTAGTTAGCAGCCCGAGTATGGGTGGGTTTGGCGGACGTTCAGGAAGGAGGGGGGTGGTGTGCTGTGGAGGGGATGATGGGTATTCAATTATTTATCCAGGTGTGTTGGGGTTGGATGGTTCAGTTCAGGCCAGACCATTATGTGGGTATGTGCCGGTAATGTTTCTGTACATGTGTATCGCACATTTTAATGTTCATATATTTGTGGGATTGTGTTCTACAGTATGGCCTGTCAGGTTGTATTGCGGATGTGAATATTTGTTCTTTGGTTATCTTTCTGATTCACCCACTGCTCCCTCGTACACCTCCAGTTCACCTATTGTGCATCCAACCCAGTCTCCCCTTGGCGAATTATTACATTACCTGTCACCCCCCACCCCTATATTCCACAGACACCATCCATCCCTACTCTGGTTGATGGCCCATGGGGCACAGTCAACAGAACACATTGCGTATACTACATATATTTGGTACCAATATGGTTGTGAGGACTACCCTAGCATTTCTGATCTTCCACATGCTGTACTTCACACACATAGGTACATGCAAATACTTATCTTTCTTGACATGGTAGGTAGACCCGGGTAATACTCATTCATCTTTGGGCCGTCCTGACAAGGACAACTTGGACCGCGAATGGGCAGATATTGGGCGAATGCTCTGACCATTGGCAGAGTTGCCACCTTTTCATATGACCAGGATGGGACATTTTCGGGACACACATCAGATTTTACAGGCCAACACATACCCATGGTCAGTACAAAGGAAAGTACTTTAGTTTTATGCCTAAATATAAGCTTATTGTTGTAGCAGTTTAGTTGCTTATTCTGTTTTGTTTACTTGCTTATTCTGTTTCTTGTAACATTTAGGTATTTTACATACGGAAATAAGTATTGTATGGGACTATTACATAAAATATGGGACATAATTATGTCATATAATTGCAGGACATTTGCCATTTATAATGGTTTTGGTATGGACATAACTGCCTAGAGGGGGACTGTCCCTCACAATGTGGGGCAGGTGGTAACCCTAACCATTGGGCTAGGCTTAGCAATTGGCAGTGCGTTAACACAATGCGTTTCGCTTCTGCCTTGGTATAACTATCAACACTACAATGGAATACGGGCACGGGGTTTTAAATGTCATTTGTTCGAGGGAGGGGGACTCAATATTCAGCTACGTGCCTTTGTGTTTACTTTTTATTTTGGTGTTCGCAAAACTGTCTTGTATGCTTTGCATACATTTCAGTATCCACGGACACTGACAGGAGTGATTACTATTAGAGGTAGGCTGTACTAGTCAGCATTTTAGGTTGGGCGTATGCAGCCGACATGTTCACGCCTCTGTGCAGCACTTGGACACACCCCCTGCATTCGCGCATGTTTCCTATGCATATGGCCGTTACGGCAGCGCACCTCATTAATATGCATGTGGTGCTGCTGCGCCATCTCTATGCTGCATGGTCAGCGCAAGGCTAACACCATCCTTCATGAATCCCGGGGATAGTTTGAAATTATTGGTAAAGAATAAGAGATAGAAGCTTTCCTGGTACCTAAATATTTCAGTGCATTTGCTAGAACAGTGTATAATTTAGTTTTATTTAAAGATAGCCAGCACATTTTTTCTTAAGGTTGAAAGTTAATGTTTTCTGAGAGTATGAAAGCTGTTTTTTACATCTGGGAGTGGAGAGAGACAAGAAAAGAACAGACATCAGCTAGTGTAAGTAAGAGCACAGGCTGTGGTATGTGCTTTAGCATACTTAACCTTTATGCTAGGTTAGGAAATACATGATTTGGGAAGTTGTTCCTAGCAAAAGGATTAAAGTTCATTCATAGGTTCATAGGTTGATACTAGGCTATCTGTCCTAGGGCATTTATAAGCCTAGCCAGAGTGTGTTTGGCTTTTGCCACCCTTTTAGATTAGTTGACTGTTCCTCTGTATAGAAGGTCACAGAAGATAGCCCTTTTAAGGTTAGTTTACTGTGCCTCTGTCTAGTAGGGACACAGAAGAGATCCCAGGGGTAAACCTACGATCTCCCATCCACTCGTCAAGATTTCTCTTGAAGAGGGTCATTGAGGGGCTCTGCCTAACATGGATTGGGATTTTGTTCCAGAGTGAGGGTAGCCTTTGGGATATGAATCTGTCCCTCCAGCATGTCCTATTTATTTCTGTGCTGAGGTTTAAGTCCCTGGAGTGTGTAGCTCTAAGGGATTTGGATTTCCTGAGGTGGAGCATGTCCATTAATTCTGGGTTGGACATGCTTTATACTTCAGGCACAGATCGCCTCTGAGTAGGCGGTAAGCAACTGAGTAGAGCTGGAGTTTTTTTAGCTTAACTGCGTAGGGCATCTGTTTGAGTCCCTTGAGCCTCTTGGTGAGGTACTTTTGGGGTCTTTCCAGTTGCTGCAGGTGTCAGGTAAGGTACATCCCAAATGGGGCATTGTATTCAATTATGGGCCTGATGAGTGATGAGTAGAGGGGCACAATGACCTCTCTTGATCTAGATGTGAACCCTTTCGTGATAAGGTGGGCTATATAGAAGGTCTTTCTAACCACTTTGGCAACGTGATTGTCAAAGGAGAGATTACTATCTACTTGGGTCCCCAAATCCCTAATTACTTCTTCCATACATAATGGATTACCACCTATGTGGTAATTTGTGGGCACTTTGTTTTTCCCAAAGGGGATGACTATGCACTTTTTGGCATTTAGCTTTAGGCCATGGCTCTGGCACCAGTTATCTGTCTCTGTGAGACCCTTTTGGAGGATGTTTGTGTCAGTCGGCGAGTCAATTATGGCACCCAGTTTTCAGTCATCTGCGAACTTGGTCAGCCATAGTCCTCCCATGTTAGCCTGTACCTCAGAGAAATATATACCGAACAAGAGAGGTCCCAGGACTAAGCCTTGTGGGACGCCACTTGTAACTGGTTTAGAGTCTGACATGGTACCTGCAATTCTGACCATGTGGGTTCTATCCCTGAGCCAGTTTGCAACCCATCCTGTGACATAGGGGTTGATATTTAAGCTGGTGAGCTTATTTATGATGCCCGAGTGGGGTATTGTGTTGAAGGCTTTTGCGAGGTCCAGGTAGTCTCTGTGGACTACCTTCCCTTCATCTATGGCCTTGGTGACTGTTTCAAAGAAGTTGACCAGGTTCAAGAGGCAAGATCTGCCCTTAACAAAGCTGAATTGGGTAGGATCCAGTGTTTGGAGGTTCCCAATGTCTTTGTTTATGAGTTCCATGATGATACGCTCCATAGCTTTGCAGACCAGGCTAGTCAGTTATTCTTTGAAGAGGTACATACTTTTGTGTGTTTGTTTTAAGTTAATAGGTTAGGGGGGTGTTATTGTTTGTTTGTTTGTTTGAGGGTTTTCTTTAAAACAAAAAGTCTGGGAAATGTGACATAGGTTCAAATGGGGATGACAACAAACAACTGTTTAAAAGATCATTCTGCCAAACATTAGTGGATGTATGTAACACAGATGTTGGAAATAGACATTTAAAAAAGCTGTCATGTATAATAATGGGAATAATAATTTCTTATAATAATGGTTATGTTTTCCATATTATTTTGGAATGTAAATGACCTCAGTAGTATAGACAAAAAGGTAAGAGTATTGAATTATATTAAGGAATGCAGACTGCAAATAGAAATGCTATCAGAGACATAGTTGAAAAGAAACAAGTTTGTGAATTTGCTAAAGAAAGGATTCCAGGATGGATATTCAGCAGAATATCACAGACAAAGGAAAAGGGGAGAAATTATACTGATTGCTACAAGAGCTCCAAAAGTGATAGAACAGGGGAAAAAGATAATACTGGTAGATATATGGTAATAAGAGGCTACTGGCAAGGGTGGAGGACTACACTGGCATGTGTGTGTGTGTGTGTGTGTGTGTGTGTGTGTGTGTGTGTGTGTGTGTGTGTGTGTGTGTGTGTGTGTGTGTGTGTGTGTATATATATATATATATATATGTATATATATATATATATATATATATATATATATATATATATATATATACACTGTGTGTGTGTGTGTGTGTGTGTGTGTGTGTGTATATATATATATATATATATATATATATATATATATATATACACACGTGTGTGTGTGTGTGTGTGTGTGTGTGTGTATATATATATATATATATATATATATATATTCCACCTGAAACTGATATATATATGTTATATAATAAATGTCTTTAGAAGTTATAGCTGAGTCAGATAAAATGAAAGTGGAGTTTAAAATAGGGTATAAATAAAAGGAAAAGCAATATGGCTAAGAAGTAACAGTTATTATTTAGAGGGGTTGAAAAATGTTAAAGTATTGCAGAGTAAGGAGAATCTCACAGAATAAGATGAGGTGCAACTGCAGAGTCTAAAGGGAAAATAAAGGAATATCCGGATAATATGCACATGATTTGAAAGACTGCAGTTAACCAACTGTTTTTGATAATATTTCCAGAGCACACAAACATTTAGCACAAGGACTGAGGCAAAATAAACTAGACAGGGTTGTTACCAAACTTAGGGAGCCTATAACTAGAAAAATAGACACATGGCCTGTAGAGATATAGATATTTCAGAAATGTTATTGAAATATGTATAAAACAAAGAAATGTGGAAATCAGGAAAGAACACAAATGGAAATATTTATGGAAGGCTTAAGTATGCCAAGGTCAGATGTACGAGTCTCAACAATTAACAGTTAAGATAGGAGGGAGATGAGATAAGAACAGTGAAATCTAAGCAAGAATAGATGGTATTCCTGTGGAAGTTTGGAAGCTTGGAGGGAAGAAAGCAATACAGATCTGGAAGGTTTTGTTTAACAGTATTTTAAAAGGAGGAGAAGCACCAACATCCTGGAAGAAAGCAGTGGTGGCTGTTATACTTAAAGGGGATAAAAATCCATCAGATCCAGCTTCATACAGGCCCATTTTAATTTTAAACCACAATTATAAAGTGCATATGTTTGTAATGGCTAAAATAATGACAAAGGTGTTGCCAAAACTGATAGATATGGATCAATGTCAAAGATTTAGGATACATGGCTAGGCTTAAAAAGGCCCTTGTGGTTGTTAGCCTAATAAACACCTGTGAACCTATGAACCTATAATGTGGTTTTGTAGAGAGGGGGCAAACATTTGACAGCATTATTAGAACAATGATTATCCAGGGGAATCAGAATGTAAGAAAATACCTCTGTTATTGCTAGGTCTTAATGCAGAGAAATCATTTGACAGAGTAAACTGGGATTTTATGAGCATGGCAATGGAAGCATTTGCATTCCCTGATACAATAATACAATTAATTAAGAGGATATATGAGGGATCAGAGGTTATATTAAGAGTGGGAAGGTTCCTCTCTGATACGTTGTGTCTGAACAGAGGAACCAGGGAGAGGTGTCCACTTTCCTCTTTGTTATTTGCTTTATATTTAGAGCCATTGGCAAAGAAAATAACAGACTCAGAAATTCAAGGATATAATTAGTATGATAATCAAGAAAAGTTGGCTTTATTTCAGATGATATTATTTTGTACTCAATAAAAACAGAAAAGGACATCTCAGTGTTGTGAAACATTTTGAGACAGTATCAAGTATTTTCAGGAAGTAAACATTAATGATGATAAAACAAAGGCTATAGCTGTAAATTATGTACCCACTCATAAATTGGTTCAGCAATATCCATAGTTATAGGGGCATGATAAAATGAAGTATTTAATAATATGGATTAAAAAGACTTCTGCTATGGCAGCTAAGGATATCTGGGAAGAGACTAAAGAAAGGTAATACAAAAACTTTGTTTATGGATATGTATAGTAAGATACAAGCAGTGAAAATGTTTTAATCTCTTTAGTTTTATACACAGGTCAGGCATGTTTTTATCAACCAGAGGAGAAGTCATGGACATCAGTTAATAAAGAGTTGAAGGAATATATCTGGGAGGGGAAGAGGGTGTTGGTCAAGTGGAAAAAGTTGATCCTTCCACTAGAACAAGGCAGTTCAGGAGTACCTGATTTGAAGGGATATTTTAGCGCTACACAGATGAAGCTCATATACATAACACAAGCAGAAAGCTAAAATTTAAAGTGAAAAGATATGGTGATGAAGTGGGGAGGGGGTTTTAAAGAAATGAGGACAGTGTGGGATTTTGGATGCAGATTCTTAATGAGAATAGCAACAGCCACACAGTGGAACTTAACAAAGATGCTAAATGGAAAGAAGAATTTAAAGAAAGAATAAGTTCAAAGGTGCAGGATATAAAATGGGATGAAGTAACGACTAGAGAGACTGAAATAAAGTTAAGAAAAGCCTCCAACTGGAAAACTCTAGGCCCAGACGCAGTACCTAACTTCTGGTTAAAAGTATTAACATCTTTGCATGAAGATTTAGCCATAAGTAAGAACTATTTATATACACACCCTGAACAGACACTAACCTGGCTAACAAGAGGAAAAACAATACTCCTATTTAAGAGTGAACCTGCAAGCTACCCTAAAAATTATAGACCAATAACTTGCCTTCTGACAGCATATAAACTATACATGGGAATTGATGCCAACAAAGTTTATAGTCATTTAGAAGAAAACTCAATTATGGCAGTAGAACCAAAGGGCAGTAAAAGAAAGTCATCCGGAACAAAGGATAAATTGTTGTTAAATAAAGTCATAATAGAGAACTGTAAAATGGGGAAGAATCTAAGTACGGCATGGATTGACTACAAAAAAGCATTGACAGTATCCCACATTCATGGATAAAAGAGTGCTTAAAAATGTATAAGATAAACCCTACACTGATAAACTACATTGCAGTGACCATGAAACAGTGGCAAACCACTTTGCAGTCAAGCCATGATAAAGGGCAAATTATTATTCCAGGGATAAAAATCCAAACAGGGATATTCCAGGGTGATTCTGTCACTTGCTTTTTTGCCTTGCCCTTAACCCATTAGGATGTCTATTTAACAGATTAGATCATGGCTGTAATTTGGCTCCTAAAAAACAACTAAGTGTAAAGACTTCTCATCTTCTCTTTGTCAGTGATTTAAAACTGTATAGCTCATCAGATAAGGAACTGAAGGCAAAACTGCAAGCAGGCAAAACTTTTTCAGATGATATAAGAATGTCATTTGTTCCTGATAAATGTGCAAAAGCAACCGTTAAAGCAGGAAAGCTGCAGTACCAAGAAAATATCAGTTTGGGACAAGAATGTGATTTAAAGAACTTGAGCAAGAGGGAGTGTATAAATATTTGGGAACTAATGAAGGGTCAGCAATAAAACATGAACAAATGTGAATAAAACTTAGGAATATTTTAGAAGACTCAAATTAATTCTGAAAACAGCGTTGACATCTAGAAACAAAATTCAAGCGATAAATCAATTTGATCTTCCTGTCCTAACTTACAGTTTTGGAGTGATTGACTGGCCTCAAAATGTGTTGGATAGATTAGATGGGAAAACAAGTAGGATGCTTTATGTTCATCAAATGATTTATAACAATCAGTGCATACCAAGATTATATATTCCCCATTCTAAAGGAGGTATGGACCTCCTTGAAATTGATTACATGAATATATCTGCAATTGTGGGACTGCATACATATCTGCTGACCTCACAAAACCCAAACATAGTGAAAGTTTTGAAACATGAGGAGAATAAATCTAAGATGACTTCTCTGCTTAGTCTAGCAGAAGGATATCGGCGTTAAGCGGGAATGGAAATCAAACCAGAAGTAGATAAAAATCAGGTAGCAACTGAATGTGCCAAGAAACAAAAGAAAGAATAGAAGATGAAGGATCAGATGAGAAGGCAAAAAATGTGGAAAATGCATAAATGTAGTTGCAAGTATAGAAGACTCCAGGAAGAACTTCATGTTGATCAGGATCGAATGCAGGAATGGTTAAGGAGAGGATAATTCAAACCAAAAGATGAAAGGTTAATCTTGGTGCCCCAAGATAGTGGGCTATGTACACATTGGTTTACAAAGTCCATTGAACATGTTGGAGAAACAGACAAATGTAGGTTTTGTAAAACAGAATTAAAAACAGTTGCACACCTTGTTGCTGGTTGTGACATACTAATGGCAGAAGGACTGTACATGGAAAGGCATAATAATGTGGCAAGACTGTTGTATTGGGGATTGTGCAAACATTATGGTACTGAAGTGGTTGAAAACATTGGAAACATGAGCCACAAAGCATCATAGAAAATGATGAAGTTTACATCACATGGGATCACCCATTACCAACAGTTCAAAAGACAGATGTAAGAAAACCCAGTATAGGGGTCCATGTAAAGAAGACAAAAGTTACATTGATCATTGAAATCACTACACCCAGTGACTACATTGTCTTGTGCCCAGAGTAACACAAAGTCATAAAATATCAGGATTTGCAGGCAAAACAAGAGGAATGTGGAAGAAAGATACCTAGACAGTTCCAATAGTAGTAGGAGCAATGGGTCTTATAAAAAAGAATGTTCAATTGTATTTATATATATTAACATTACATATAACTCTACGAATTTCAGAAAGAGTCATTACTGGGCACATTGTTGGTGCTGTGACGAGCACTTTTGTCTGACATCAAACATTGAAACAATTACTAATTTCATGAACTTTCATCATACTTTGACTTAGGAATGGGGTCCATTCCCGTCATGGTATTACAAACCCAAAATACTGGGAGAAACCTTATAAATATTAGATTCATAAAGTAGCATAATGTATTCTAAGAACTAAGTCAACATGAGAATTAATAAAATATTCATAAAGTAGCATAATGTATTCTAAGAACTAAGTCAACATGAGAATGAATAAAAGAGATTTTTATCTATGAGGATGACTATAATTAGTGGTACACAGAAGATGAAGAGGGGGCTGGAAGTTACTGGAGAAAACTGGCAAAAGAAGCAAGGTATTGGGAGCAAATAACTAGAAAGAGAGAGAGAGAGAGAGAAAGATAATAGAATGGGAAGACGCCAAGAAGATATTTGTACTGCAGGCTAGAGACTGTGTTCCCTATCAGGGATTTATATCAGAGTATAGGTAAAGAGAAAGGGATAGGGGAATCCTAAGTGAAAGAACTGCTCTGGTAGAGTTTTTAGTTAAATCTAGAACAGATGCTGCTGTTAAAAAGCGATAATTGTTAGGGCATATAAAATATTGTACAATAACTATAGGAGTCAATCAGAGGAGGTTAGAAAAGATTGGGAAGACAGACTAAGTAAGCGATTTACAAGGAGCAACGCGTGGACTTAAGTATGGCTTCCAAGTATGAACAAAGTCTAGAAGATTTAGGATTTTTGCTTGGATGTGTTTGCATAGATATTTTATACCCCAAGCAGACTCCAAAGAATTTTTCCTGAGGTAGATGGCAAATGTTGAAGGTGTGATGGGGAAAAAAGAACTAACTGGGTATGTATGTTTTGGAAGCGTAATGAGTTGGCAGACTTTAAAAATTCCCTACAGAGTACTCTGTCAGAAATATTCAGTGAGCAAATGGGTGTAAATAAGGAAACTATTCCTTTGAGCTGGGACACATGATCTGAATTGCCTAGACATAATAAGACCTTGTTAAGTTTAATTTTGACTGCTGCCCAAAAAAAGCAATAAATTAGAGTCTTAGCCAACTATATTTAAAGTAGTGAATATTTTAACAGAGTTAAAATAACTGGAAGTAGTATATTTAGAAAAGCGAAGGAGCAAGTTACACAGAAATAAATGTAAATTGTGAGAACAATATATGCAGAATAATGTTTTGGAGGAGGAGTGAGTTTTAAGGGAAGACAGGAATTGAGCAACTTATGTAAAGTTGGTTTGATAATAGTTATACAAAAGAATATATATGCAATGTATAATGTATGTAACTGGGGATGTTACTATGTTTAATATGTTCGGGCGGCGCAGTGGTGCAGCGGTTAATGCTGTCGCCTCACAGCAAGAGGTTCTCCAGTTCGATTCTCGGCTGGGGTGCCTTCTGTGTGGAGTTTGCATGTTCTCCCTGCATTTGCGTGGGTTTCCTCCAGGTACTCCGGTTTCCTCCCACATTCTAAAAACATGCTTCTGGAGCATATCTCCCCAGGCCTCCGCTGAAAACAGGATCTGTGGAACCTAGTTGGACTTTCCCGGTCAACAAATGTTAAATAAATAAATAAAATAAAAATTTTTCTTTTCTTTTCTGTACATATATGTTTTCCTATGTCTTAACTGATAATTCAATAAAGGTGTTAAAAAATCCAGGAATGCTGACAAATCAAAACTTATTTAATCAACAACAACAATATTAAACAAGTTAGTCACTATAAACAAGTGGGTCCTTTTTTGGAGAAAATCTGGAATTTGAACAAAATACATATTTTTTTAAATAGAAGAGCTTACAGCATAATTAATATCGACCATCTGAGCACCACAACAACCAGAATCCATACCACACTGCTGCCACTGTTCGACTCTTTGGTAAGATCCATCCTTGAATATGGTGATGATTTTTGTCATTATAATAGTGTACTTGCTTAACTTGAATGTGTAGCCAGGCATTTTCAGTGGAACGTTAGTGGCATCATACATTTACATCACCATGATATACTATTGCTCTTATCGCTCTGTTCATAGGTTCATAGATTAGTACTAAGCTAACTGCCCTTGTGAGCCATTTTAAGCCTAGCCAATTATCCCTTGTGAGACTCAAACCTTGCACCTTGTGTTTGTAAGGCAAACACCTTAACCATTAGGCCACCCTCCCAACCGTTACAAATAAATTTACAAGGTGAGGATTGCTCAAAATATTTCTTGCTAACAATGACCAATTGATATTAGACCATTATTATCTTGATTTATATAATTCAGCTAGACTCACAAGAGAATGAGGGCTTTTAATAAAAATGTCACCACATTACAGTACAAGAAGAGATATATAATTTCAGGTCCAGTTTGCACAAATATTTAACCAGCTACATTTACATGCCAGGATGGAAAAATCTTTAAATCAGTTCAAATTTCATCTGGGTCCTCAAACAGAAAATGATAAATAATTATGAACTGGATACTAGTTTATACTGAATTCAGTCATGAAAGGTTCACACTTTCTGATCTGCATGGATTACTACTCAAAGTCTTAAGAGGTAATCAAAATGAGAGACACATCATCTAATTCTGTCTTAATGCTCCTCAAAAGTGATATTTTCCAGGTATGGAATTCCCAATGTGCTTATCTTACATAACCATGCTTAGTTTGTTAACCTGAAATTCCATAGATTATGAGAGGAATGGAAATGAAAGCACATTATTATCGGTCTGAGACACCTGAAATGCAACCGACAAGCTGAAAGAACAATTCAGACTGTAAAATGTAGAATGATGAAACATGCTGCCAGTGTAAACCAAAACTAGTACTGAACTTTGCTATAGTACCAAAGCATTTGTCTCTAACCTACTGGCCTGTTATCTTCAAAGGTACAAACGGAAGCAGAGTTAAAATGAAATAACCAGTTTCTACAGTGTTATTACAACCAGAAGCAATTCCACATATAAAATAAGTTTTGCAAGAAACTAAGAAAAGACAGAAAGTCTACTACAACAGAATTGCAAAAGCTTTAACTAATCTAGTATAGGAAGAAGTAATCAGAGTGCAAAATCCAGGAGAAAGACCTTCGGAGCAGTAAGATGCTCCTGCAGTAAAAACAGTTACAATTCCTAGAGCCTAGATTGTCAAATCAAAGTTGCTAAGGAAAAATAGAAGAAGGTCTAAAGACTGGAACTGATGTCAGTTTAGTAGAGTGGCAGGTCATATTAACCGCATACAATCCTCTATGAAATACGACTAGAAAATCATAAGAGATGACAAAGTTACCTGACAGGCAATATATACCAACAGTATAAAACTATTCTGAGGGAGAAGTGCGTCCAGAATAATCTCAGCAGAACTTGACAGAGACTGACTTTTGTTACCTACTAAGATGACTCAACAAAACGGAACTACATCTACCTCAAGACACATTTGAAGAAGGAGATACAGAAGGGCTGCTAAAGTTCCTATCAATTTCATGATTTAAAACATGCTATTTTACAACTTATGATAAAAAAACAATTTAATAAAGTTGGTATTATTGACTGATAAAACATTTATTGGAAAATGTGTGTTTATATTTATGTCACACTGCATACACATGGCACAGGCAGTGTTATTTTTTCTAAAAAAATTGTGAATAGTCTAGTAAGATCAGTACTCTTCCCTAGTCAAAAATAAATAAATAAATAAAAATTCTCTACAAGAAGGGGAAGGAATATATGTAATAGTATAGTATTTGTTTAAGAATCTCATAAGAAGGTTTGTGGTCTGCACTCTTGTGGAAGGAGAGGCAGGATTCTGCCTTTCTGAGCTGGGAATTTCTTGTCACAGGCTTATTGTGCCTGCGTATTCAAACTGTTTCTTTCTGAAATTGGTGCACCTTGTTGCTGTAGCATAGGACCAGATTCAGGCCTGCTGAATCTAGCTTTGTTTGTATAACTTGAGCACTGATCCAGGTCATCTTTTTTGGAGAAGGTTCCCCTGCACCCTAGCGGGAGTGTGCAGTTAGAACTTGTCTGATTGAAGACTGCTGGAACAGGGCTCAGTTTTGAGTTTTTTTCTGGTTAATTGGGTAAGTTGTTTAAATCAGATTGTTAATTTTCTATTGTTTTATATATATATATATATATATATATATATATATATATATATATATATATATACATATATAAAATTGCACTTTATTCATCTGCTTTTACTGTATTTGTGTTTCTTCCTACTTTATTACTAGGGGCATTGACTACAACTCTGAACTGAGATATATAACAATAAGCATCTTTTTATACGCATTTAAAGTGTTTTTTTATTGTATCTGCTTTATTTTCTGAAAAAAAAATATATATATATATATATATATATATATATATATATATATATATATATATATATATATATATATATATATATATACACATATATATATATATATATATATATATATACTTGTTTCCCGCCTTTCTAAGCTAGTATAGTCCAGTTTTCAGGTTAGTGCTGAATTCAGGGCTGTGTTACAAATCTCTATGTTTGCCCATACCTTACTTGGATAGAAGGAAGTTTTGCTGTTCACCTGTGAGAGAGGGGAGCTTTGAGCAGCCTATCTCTCCCTGGAGGAGTGGTTTCAGCCCAGAAAGTAGTAGTTTATTGGCCATTTTGGGCTAATATCTCTCTCTTTCATTTCCCTGCTATAAAAACCACATTTGTCTGGTTTTGCGCGCTGGGCAGCTCCGGTTTGCTAGGGTATAAGTATTCCTGGCTCCACAAAGTCTCCTCTTCAAATTTTCCCTTGGAACTAGACAAACTTTCAACTTAGGCACTCAAGCCATTCATTTCTCAGCCAGGAACTTGCTCAAAACTCATAGCAAACACTTATAAACCCTAGCACTACAGAAGGACAAGGCTCTTTATTCGACCTTACCAGCCATTCAGTAAAACAGTTTACGTACCTATCCAGACATGTCCAAAGGGCAGCTTCAGGTGTACTCTCCAGTCCAACTGGTGAATCTGGGCATTTTGAAGCAATGTTACAACTGCCTCATGTACACAGACAACCGTTTCCTCCTACCACCAAACACTAATACACGCGAGAGATGCAATTATACAGCCAAACTGGAGGCTAAGCTCTCTCAACCCAAGACTGGATCAGACAGTCAAAAGAAGAAGGGAAATACTGGCATCACACCACCAGTCTCACATAGACCCATTAAACCAGTACCGGCAAAAAACACAGGTAAATACACAAAAACATACTCGAAGGCTCTAAATAAAAATCTGCAAAAGCAACAGAGCCCTCCAAAGCAGACATCCAAGCAACCTCCACCCCCCCAACACAAACCATGAAACACATACTTCACAAAACCAGTGTGCCACGCAATCACAGCCCTCAAGGCAAAATAACATACCCAACATACTAGTAATAGGTGACTATATAATCAGGCACACTGACGTCCCACTCACTAGGCTGAATAAGGAGAAGGTTACTGTTAGCTGCCTGTCGGGTGCCAGGATCTGCCACATAACACAAGCACTCAGGTCACTCCAGAACAAGTACAAATACAACTCTGTCATTGTCCATGTTGGTGTGAATGACCTGAGCCGTACCTCCCTGGACTACATGAAAAGAGACATGGAAGAGCTCTCAGATCACATAGTCCAGGCCAGTATGACCCTGACCCTGAGTAGCATCCTGCTCTCACCAAGAATGATACCACGGTATAAAGAAAAAATTATAAATTTCAACAATTGTCTATGTTTCCGGTGTCTTTCAAAGGGGATTCAGTGTCTGTCTGCCTGGGATGACATGCTCGACAAGCCATGCTGCTTCGCTAGAGATGGCTTGCACCTGTCACCGTTAGGCTTTTGAATACTGGCCAAGGCTCTTACCACCCCCATAGTGCCTTTTTTAGGCAAGGCTCAAAAGACAAACCCACCGACGTAAATAGCACAAGTAGCAAAAATCTGAGAGTAATACTACTCAATGCCAGAAGTCTAAACCTCAAAATGCATACACTTGAGACACTCCTCAGTATGGAGAAAATCGATATATGTGCAGTAACAGAAACCTGGTTTAAGGCTCCAGAGAGCACCCCAGTACTACCAGGCTACAACTCATACCATACATTTTGGCCACAGAACCCGGACCGAAATACAAAAGGTGGGGGAGTATCCATATTCATAAAGGATACCCACACCTCCAGGTTAGTGGCACAGCACGATGCTTCAGAGATTATCCACGTCAAACTAACAACAGGCAAAACTGCAATTCAAATTGTAGCTTGCTACAGATCACCCACCATGTCCCAGGACCCCCATTCCACATTTCTGGAAACACTGGGTAACATAAAGGTTCTACCAAACACCCTAATATTGGGTGATTTCAACTACCCAAACATTAACTGGGAGAACTATTCAAGTACTAACTCCCTTGCCCAACATTTCCTAGAATTTGTAAACTCAAATACCCTGAAACAACTGGTTAACACTTCCACCAGACATGACAACATATTGGACCTGGTCATCACCAACATGGGCAACCGGTGTTCTACACCAGAGTTCAACTCCTCGCTGGTTAGATCTGACCATAAACAAATTTTCAAAAGCAAACTTTATGTTACTTGAGACAGAGTTGGAAAGTTTCAAAGCCCCCATACAAAAGGATAAAGCTATCCAAGCTGTGAAATCCTTTACTAATGCATTCTACGGGCACCTACAAAAACGCATGGATCATGCTATCCCTAGCAAAACCAAGACTCACTCCTCCAAGAAAAGGAAACCAGTCTGGTGGACCCCTGCCATAAACAAGCTATACAACAGAAGGAGGAAACTAGTACAGAAAAGAGTAAAATCCCAAGAAGGGAAGACATCCCTGATCAGTATCAGCAAGAAACTATGATCCCTCATAAAATCGTCCAAGGTGAGCTTTGAAAGAAAACTTGCCAAGGACTCCAAATATAACCACAAGAGATTCATTAGCTATGTCAAGAATCTAAGTGGCAATGCTCAGATCTTTTCAGAGTTAGTGCAGAATGGCACAAAATACACTGAAACAATGGATATTGCCAACATCCTGGCAGACAGGTTCAGTGCAAACTTCACCCCCCTCTCACCCCCAAAAGGGTCCATAACCATACCATAAGAATGTAGAGCCCCTGAAATCACAGACAGTCAGGTTAGAATAGCCCTCTCCAAAGCCAAAAACACAGCATCAATGGGACTGGATGGTGTCCCAGGCTGTGTCCTACATGAGCTCAAAGTTGAACTAACGCCTCACCTAAACACACTGCTCAAACTCAGCCTCTCCACAGGCTACGTACCCATAGAGTGGCACACAGCAATGGTTATTCTGCTCCACAAAGGTAGAGCCACAACAGACCCCAGGAACTATCACCTAAAAGCCTGACTAGCTTGGTCTGCAAGGCTATGGAGCACATCATCATGGAACTCATTAACAGAGACACTAGGAATCTCCAAACACTGGACCTTACCCAGTTCGGCTTTGTTAAGGGTAGATCATGCCTCCTAAACCTGGTGGACTTCTTTGAGACAGTTACCAAGGCTATAGATGAGAGAAAGGTAATACACACAGCCTACCTAGACCTTGCAAAGGCCTTTGACACCATTCCACATTCTGGTATTATAGACAAGCTCACCAGCCTAAACATAACCCCCTATGTCACAAGATGGGTTGCCAATTGGCTCATGGACAGAACCCACATGGCAAATGTTGTGGGAGCTAGGTCTGACTCTAATCTGGTTACAAGTGGTGTTCCCCAGGGCTCAGTCCTTGGACCCCTCCTGTTTGGCATAAACTTCTCAGAGGTACAGACAAGCACAGGAGGACTATGGCTGATCAAGTTCACAGATGGCTGCAAACTAAGGGCTATAATTGACTCACCAGCTGACACAGACATTCTTCAAAAGGGTCTCACTGAGATAGATACCTGGTGTCAAAATCATGGCCTCAAGCTAAATGCCAAAAAGTGCATAGTTATTCCCTTTGGAAATAACAAAGTACCTACAAACTACCACATAGGTGGTAGCCCCCTAAATATGGAAAACATAATAAGGGATCTGGGGACCCAAGTAGACAGTAATCTCTCCTTTGATAATCACATTGCCAAAGTGGTTAGAAAATCCTTCTATGTGGCCCACCTAATTACAAATGGTTTACATCCAGATCAAAAGAGGTCATTGTGCCCCTCTACTCATCACTCATAAGACCCATCATAGAGTACAATGCCCCATTTGGGATGTACCTTACAAGACACCTACAACATCTGAAAAGACCACAGACGTACCTCACCAAGAGGATCACTGGCCTCAAACAGATGCCCTTTGCAGCTCGACTGAAGAAACTCCAGCTCTACTTGGTTGCATACCGCCTGCTCAGAGGTGATCTCTGCCTGACATACAAGGCCATGTCCAACCCAAAATTGATGGACATGCTCCACCTAAAGAAAAACGTATCCCCTTGAGCCACATGCTCTAGGAATCTAAACCTCACCACAACAATAAATAGGACATGCTGGAGGGATAGATTCCTGTCCCAGAGACATCCCATGCTTTGGAACAAGATTCCAATCTACATTAGGCAGAGCTTCTCGCTGGCACTCTTCAAGAGAAACCTTGACGAGCAGATGGGAAACAGAAAGTTTACCCCGGGGATCACTTCAGTGGCTCTGCTGGATAGAGGCATAGGGAACTAATCTAAGGGGGCAGCGAAAGCCAACACATTCTGGCTAGGCTTATAAATGCCTTCGGGCAGATAGCCTAGTACCTACATATGAGCCTATAAGGCTAATATGTGAATGTATATCACACAACTTCCTTCTTCAAAAAGTTCTTTGTCATACCAGTAAAGAAGCTACGCATAACTATGTAACTGTCTTAAGTATCTTTGTTAAACATTGCCAGATGGTGAGAGTATTTACAAAAAGTGAACCCAAACACATCACAATTATTATCTTATGTCTTTAACTGTAGTAGTACGATTAAGTGAATGGCTGGGGTACCTGCTGTAATGATATGGGCAAGTGCCAGCATAGCCAGCTGGAGTTTTGTAAAGAATGATATGTCCTTTGAATATCAAACTGATTTATACAAGAGGTTTGTCATGCAAATGTGTTAGAACTTTATGTCATTTGTATATCAAACTGATTTGTACAGATACTTGTGCTGGAAATGTATTTGTGAGCTTTGCTTGTGTTAAAAGGTAGTAATAGTGCACCCTCCTGAAATGAAAATAAATGTACATATATTGCAACTGAATTAAATATATCAGCTAGCTTACTTTAAGAATAATAAGGGAAATGAAAATGAGCTGTTAAACCATTAAACATCACCCCACCTTGCTGAATAGGACCAGAGACACTAGATATGGGAAAAAGCCTTTGTTCATTAGTTCAGTAAAAAGAGGGGGAGCACCAGGCACTGTCATAAACATTTAGATGTGTAGTGTAGCTGTCTATGCTAAATTCCTGTCTTAACTTCAAAGGGGAATACTGGAAGAACCTAGAGTCAGGTAACCAGATTAGGTCATTCTGCCAGCCCTCTTGGAAATTATATTTTAGATATTAAAAGAGAAATCATAGAAAACTGAGTATTTTGTTTTGGGGAACCTGACTAGAAAGACCCTCACCCACAGTATATTGCCTTGCTGTAGTAAGCAACTTAACTAGGGAACAGTAATTATTTTAGATTAGTCAGGAATATAGTGAAGCTCAGTTTAGGTATTGTTTTTCTTTATTTGTCTGAGTCTGTCCACCAATATTCTTTCCAATATTTCCTGTGATCTGAACTCTGTGGTTTACTGTAAATATATATTTAATATTTTCATTATTTTCTATAATAATAAACTTATCTCATGCCTCTTCCTAGACCTTTCTAAAGCTTTTGATACTGTCTCCCATCCTCTGCTGCTATCTAAACTTGCTAGTCTCAATCTAGCTGCTTCTACCCTTTCTTGGTTCTCCAGTTACTTATCCTCCAGGCAGCAGTCTGTCAAATGGCTCTCCTCCACGTCTCCATTCCTATCTGTCACAACAGGAGTACCCCAAGGCTCCATCCTAGGTTCTCTCCTCTTTAACATCTTCACTAATGACCTACACACGTCATGCAAACAATCCTCCCTCATCCAATACGCAGATGATTCTACCCTCATCTCCATCTCTGACAACATCTCTGAGCTCCATACTCTCTATCAACATACTTTCTCATCTACTGAACAGTGGCTCTCTAAAAACCTACTCATCCTTAACCCCCCAAAAAACAAACTCTTACTATTCCTACCCCGGTCACATACTCACCCCAAATCTTCCTTCTATATCACCTCCTCAAATAACACAATTATTAAACCTGATGCTCATACTAAACTTTTAGGAGTCATCATAGATGAACTCAAATTTAATATACACCTCCTCCAATGTATAAAAAATACTAACCAGAAATTTGGATTGCTCTATCGTAACAAGAAATTTCTAACTCCAAATGCTAGGCTCTCCCTTGCTCAAGCCTTCCTCCTACCCTCCCTTCTGTATGCTGCCCCTATTTTCACCAGTATCCAAGCCACAACTTTAAACAAATTCCAACAAACTTATCATAAGATAGCTAGATTCATAACAGACTCTCCTTACAAATCCCACCACTGTCTACCCCTCACATCCCTACAATGGCTAGAGTTCCCCCACACTTTGTTACTTTCACAACTACAAATGCTACATTTAATTCTCTACAAACCTTCATCTTGCCCAGCTCTTTCTTCCCTCATTTCCATTTACACACATTCTCACACTCTCCGTACCTCTAATCATCAGCTTCTCAATACCTACCAGCCAAAAAAAGCAGTAGGCAAACTCTTATATAAATATTCAATAGCCCAAAACTGGAACAAACTTCCTCGCAAAATAAGCTCCACCATTCACCCAGCACACATTAAGGAAAAACTAAAACTCCAGCTGCTCAACACCAGAATGCGCCCTTGCACAGCACCAACCTAACCTCATCTCTCCCTCCAAGGGCTACCCCCTCCTCACTTTCCTCCAGATGTGATCCCTCAACTAAGGGTTACAAACTGAACTATACTCTTCTCATTTGATCAATTAATCTGCATGTAAATATGTACAAAATCTCTAATCTGTAAACATATAGTTTGCATGTTTTCACCTGTATCTGTAGTGTTCTTGTATTATTTTTTTTTTCTTCTTTTTTTTCATATCTCATCATATGTCAGTTGAAATTGTTACCTTTTTATGTCTGTATATATCTGTATTGGAACCTTTCTCCTCGGGTCTCCACTGAAAACAGGCCAAAAACCCAGCTGGACCAACCCGGTCAACAAATGTCAATAAATAAAAAAATAAAATGCTTTTTTATTATTTGTTATTAAATATATTTAAAACTTTTGTTTTGGCTTGACCTTGTAGAAAGTAGCTAATCTTTGAGAGTACTTATATTTATTTGGTGACGCTGTGTGGGCCACTCCAGAAAGCCTAGCTGTCTTGGTCAGCTACTCTCATTTGTATTGATATTAACTTCATACAGTATAATTGGACACCCTTTGTTAAGGGCCTTACAGTAGCTGATTGTGGAGTGTCTGGTGGCAGTGCTAACTACCTTATAATCTTGGCAGAAGGGGGCATAGCTGTGCCAACCTTTCCCAGGTGTGTGTGTGTGTGTGTGTGTGTGTGTGTGTGTGTGTGTGTGTGTGCATATAAATATATATATATATATATATATATATATATATATATATACACACACAAATCAAATCTCTCAGTGTGTGTGTGCATGTTAGCTACTTGGGGCAGAGACACAAAGCACTGGGTTTACAGAGAGGGTGATGGATGACTCAACTTGGGCACTCAGCTGAGGAGCTAACCCTACTGCTGTAGCAGTGGGGAGTATTATTGGGGACCTGTAGAGAAACAGACATAGAGACATCCAGACCCTGGGCTGAGTGCAGTCCCTGTGTGCTCTTAAGGGGAGAGAGGACTGCATCTGGAAATATTGAGTGCACACATTTGTATTCCAAGTGCACGTCCCTCTCTAGTGTCAGTGGTGATGATTCAGGCTCCTTGATTACTGTCCCAGCATGGAGACATCACATATCTGTGGCAGTGGTGGCCATCACATATTGGTAGCAGTGGTGGGCATCACATATTGTTGCCAGCAGTGGGATCAGCACATGCTCACATATTGTTGAGCAGTGGTGTGGATATTAATTAAAGTCCTGTAGTCTGTAAGCAGTTGTCACTAAAAAAAGTGTACTCTCAGCAGCCACACTGTAGACATTCAGAATTTCATATCACAATAGTTTTATTTACTTTTTGTTAGCTTAGTTAGGGAGGGCAGGCAAGGATGTCAGCAAAGGATTGTAGCAAGCTGACAAGGAACCAGTTGCCTGAGATGTGCCAAGCCAAAGGACTGGGGAATGCCAACTGACTAAATGGGAAATGATTGGAGTCTTAATCACAGCTGCAGCACAGACCAGCAACTAGGAGGATAACCAGTTTGGTGATGGGAATTTGCAGCCCTCAGAAACAGGACAGTTCAACTTTTCTTCAGAGGGCTTAAAAATCCATCTAGAGTTAGAGAGATTTGAACTGGAGGTGAAACATTTGGAACTAGAATCATCAGAGAGACTGCGGCATCCGAAGAAAAGGAGAAGCAGAGTCAACATGAGAGGGAGATGCTGATTCTTTGCCAGGTTCATGGAAGTAATGGGGAAGGGAATAACCAAACCCAGAACTAATGGTCAGTAAATGTCTTCCATAATTTACAGAGAGTGACAATTTTGATAGTTTTATTCATATATTTGAAAGGGTATGTAAACAGTACAATGTTAATCAAGAGCTCTAGGCATGGTTCCTGACCCCCTTACTCTGTGGTAAAGCTGTAACTGCTGTTTCTAAATTGTCTGATACTAATTGCTTAAATTCTAACACAGTTAAAACTGTTTATTGTAATGTTTTAAGTTAACACCTGAAGCTTACACAAAAAAGTTTTGTGAGCATAGGCGCAAGGCAGATGAAAGTGTATGCGATTGTATTGCTGAACTAAGCACTTATTTTTATAGGTGGGCGAGTGGGTTTCAGGTCAAACTTTTCAAGGGCTGGCAGACCTTTTCTTGAGGGAACAAGCTCTTAACACTTTGCCTGAGGACATGAGAATCTGGTTGGCAGACAAGGAGTACAACTCTGCAGATGAACTGGAGAAAAAGGGGCTCTATACCTAGCAAGCAGGTAATCACTGCACAAGAAAGGCATACCCAGTGCTGCACATGGATATAAGTGAACCCATGGTGGGCAGACTAAACCTCTACAACAGAGTCCGCCAGTAACAGGGGAAGCCAATAATTCAGGTACATGGCCAGGATCAAGGATTAAATGTTTTAAATGCAACTAGTGGGGCCATGTAGCATGTAGATGTCCACAGAGGCAAGGTGGAGAACCAAAGGTGGGGGACCCAGCAAGTGAGAATAACAGAATTCCAGTGGTAAGTTGTCTGGAGACAACAGGGTTACCAAACTACCAGCAGAATTTATATCTGATTTTGGTGAATGGAAAGCAGGTCACTGCCAAAAGAGACACAGCCTTTGATATAACCATTGTGAAGTCTGCAGTGGTTAAAGAGGAGCAGTACTTGCTTGGGCAGCCATGCCAGTCAGAGCTTTAGGAGGATCTCATTCCAAATGCCTTTGGACAGGGTTCACCTTGACAGGGATGGTGGAAAAGGAAGCAAGCAAGTAGGTATGTTTGGAAATATCCCTGCAGATCTCTTGATAGGGAATGATCTTGATAATGCAGTACCTTGTCTGCATTCTGTGACACACACTCAGTTTTGGAGACAGGCATGTGGGTCTGGTAGCCTGGGGTGGGACCCAGACACACTGCACACCTGAAGCCAGAACTGGTGATGTGGCTACTTTAGGAAGAGAGCTGCCCTGTAGCAGTGAGACTGAAGGTGAGCCAAAGCTGCTGGTGGGTACTGATGTTCCCTTGGATAGAGTGACTGCAAGGGCAGAGGTGAGTAGTAGTACACAGGCTGACAGTGAGGTACCGCTGTCAGAGGATGCCAGACCTCCTGTGGAAGGAAATCTGGGAAGAGTTATAAAGACAGAGTTGAGACAGGTTTAGCTCTCAGACCCTACACTAAGAGGCATAAGAGAGGTAGCTAGGGAGGTGCCTGATTCTCAAGGAAAAGGGGAATCTGTATGCTGAAACAAAGGGTTACTGTATAGAGAGTGGACCTCCTGAGGGAGGGTTAGAAAGTGAGGCAATACAGCAGTTGGTAGTGCCCAGAGCTTACCATCTGGCACTTATAGACATAGCCCATAATATTTCTTATGCAGGTCATATGGGCATAAAGCATACCAAGGGACGTATTATGCAGAATGTTTATTGGCCTGGGATTACCAGGGATGTAACAGGGTATTGCAAGACATGTGAGTAGTGCCAAAAGTAGGCAAGGCAGGAGATGAGGTCAAATCTCCTTTGATGTCTTTGCTTGTGATTAATGAATTGTTTTAGAGGGTAGGTATGGATATTGTGGGACCTCTGAATACCCCAAGTTCCACAGGGAAAAAGTATATCCTAGTGGTAGTAGATTATGCTACTGGGTACCGTGAGGTGGTGGCTCTGTCCTCCATTGAGGCAGAGAAGGTGGCAAATGCTTTGCTAGAGATTTTCAGCTGGGAAGGTTTCTCAAGAGAAATACTGACTGACATTGGTGCCAATTTCATGTCAGACGTGCTGGCTTGTCTGTGGGAGTACTGTGGGGTGAAGCACCTGAAGACAACCCCCTGCCGTCCCCAGACTAATGGTCTTGTGGAGAGGTTAAACTCTAAACTAAAGACCATACTACGGGCATTTGCAGATCAGTTTAAGAGAGAGTTCATAGGTTCATAGGTTCATACTAGGCTATCTGCCCTGAGGCAATTATAAGCCTAGCCCGATTCTGTATGGCTTATGCCACCCCTTGATTTGAGTATACTGTGCCCTTTAAGGTTTAGTTTACTGTGCCTCTTTCTAATAGTGACACGGGAGTAATCCCTGGGACAAACCTATGATCCCCCATCCACCTATCGAGATTCTTCTTGAAGAGATTCAGTGAGGTGCACCGCCTCACATGAACTGGAATTCTATTCCAGAGTGAAGGGAGCCTCTGGATTATGAACCTGTCCCTCCAGCAAGTTCTATTTATTTCTGTGCTGAGGTTCAAGTCCCTCGAGGTTGTGGCTCTAAGGGATTTAGATTTACTGAGGTGGAGCATGTCCATTAATTCTGGATTTGACATAGCTTTGTATGTCAGTCATAGATCGCCTCGAAGTAGGCGGTATGCAACTGAGTAGAGCTGGAGTTTTTTTAACCGAGCAGCATATGGCATCTGTTTGAGACCCTTGATCCTCTTGGTGAGATACTTTTGGGGTCTTTCTAATTGCTACAGGTGTCGGGTAAGGTACATCCCAAAAGGGGCATTGTATTCTATGATGGGCCTGATGAGGGATGAATAAAGGGGCACGATTACCTCTCTTGATCTAGATGTGAAACCCTTCGTGATGAGGTGGGCTATGTAGAAGGGCTTTCTAACCACTTTGGCAATGTGGTTTTCAAAGGAGAGATTGCTATCAACTTGGGTCCCCAGGTCCCTAATAACTTTCTCTGTACTTAATGGGTTTCTGCCTATGTGGTAATTTGTGGGCACATTGTTTTTGCCAAAGGGTATGACTATACATTTTTTGGCATTTAGCTTTAGACCATGGCGCTGGCACCAGTTATCTATCTCTGTGAGACCTTTTTGAAGGATGTTTGTGTCAGCTGGAGAGTTGATTATGGCGTGCAGTTTGCAGTCGTCTTGGTGAGCCATAGTCCTCCCATGTTTGCCTGTACCTCGGAAAAGTATATACCGAACAAGAGTGGTCCCAGGACAGAACACTGTGGGACGCTACGTGTGACTGGTTTCGAGTCTGACATGGCTCCAGCAACTCTCACTCTGTGGGTTCTGTCTTTGAGCCAGTTTGCAACCCATCTTGTGACATAGGGGTTTATATTTAAGCTGGATAGCTTATCTATGATGCCCGAGTGGGGTATTGTGTCAAATGCCTTTGCAAGGTCCAGATAGGCTGTGTGGACTACCTTCCCTTCATCTATGGCTTTGGTGACTGTTTTGAAGAAGTCAACTAGGTTCAAAAGGCAGGATCTGCCCTTGACAAAGCTGAACTGGGTAGGATCTAGTGTCTGTAGGTCTCCAATGTCTTTGTTTATGAGCTCCATGATGATCCTCTTTATAGCCTTGCAGACTAAGCTAGTCAGGCTTATGGGGCGATAGTTTCCAGGGTCCGTAGAGGCTCCACCTTTGTGGAGTGGGACCACTGTTGCTGTACGCCATTCTGTGGGCACATATCCTGTAGTGAGGCTGAGATTGTATAGCTGTTTTATTTGAGGGATTAGTTCCTCTTGGAGTTCATGTAGGACACAACCTGGGACACCATCTGGTCCCATGGAAGCAGTGTTTTTTGCTTTGGAGAGGGCAGCCTTCACCTGAGCATCAGAGATGTTTGGGAGGCAGCCATCTGCTGGGATAGATACTTGCTCTTTTGGGGGGGGGGTGGAGAAGTTTGCACTGAACCTGTCTGCCAGGATATTGGCAATGTCTGTGGGTTCAGTGTATTTTTTGTCATTTAGAATCAACTCAGAACAAGTCTGGGAGTTGCATCCCAGGTTTCTAACATAACTGAAAAAAGCCTTATGATTGTCTTTGGTGTCCTGTGCAATTTTTCTCTCGAAGCTGGCCTTGGAGGATTTTATGAGGGATCATAATTTTTTGCTAGTACTGATCAGAGATGCCTTCCCTATTAGGGATTTTGCTCTATCATGTAGTAGCTTCCTCCTTCTGTTGTACAGTTTATTTATGGCAGGGGTCCACCAGACTGGACGCCTGCCTTTGGATGATTGGGTCTTGGTTTTGTTTGGATAGCATGATCCATGCATTCCTTGAGATGTCTGTAGAATGTGTTTATATAGGATTCTGCAGTTTGGGCCGTAGTTTCCACTGGCCCTGGGGCCTTGAAGAATTCCACTTCAGTTTTGAGAAGTGAGAAGTTCGCTTTTGAGAAGTTTTTCACTGTGGTTTTCTGGGCTGGGGGTGGGGTCGGGATGTGGACATCCAGTGAGATTAATTTATGGTCTGATCTTACCAATGAGGGATATACTTCTGGTGTGGAGCATAGAGTCCCCATGTTGGTAATGATCAGGTCTAGTATGTTGTCCCCTCTTGTGAGAGTGGTGACTAGTTGTTCCATAGCATTTGAGTTTATAATTTCCAGGAACCTTTGGGCTAAGGTGCTGGGGCTTGAGTAGTGCTCCCAGTCAATGTTTGGGTAGTTGAAGTCACCCAATATAATGGTGTTTGGAGAGATCTTCATGTTCTCCAATGTTTTCAGGAAAGCCGAGTGGGATTCCTGACTTTGAGAGGGTGGTCTGTAGGATGCTATAAACTGAAAAGCAGTCTTGCCCACTGTTTGTTGCACATGGATGGTCTCCGATACTTTGTGCAATGCCACTAACCTGGAGGTGTGGATATCCTTGATAAATATGGAAACTCCCCCTCCTTTTGTGGTTCGGTCCGGGTTTTGGGGCTGAAAAGCATGATATGAGGTATAGCCTGGTAGTGCTGGGGTGCTGTCTGGAGCCTTGAACCAGGTTTCTGTCACTGCACAGATATTGATGTTCTCCATACTGAGGAGAGCTTCAAGTGTGTGCATCTTGAGGTTAAGACTTCTGGCATTTAGCAGCATTATCCTTAGTTTCTTGTTCCTTGTGCTGTCTATGGGGTTGGGTTTGACTTTTGAGCCTTGCCTAAAAAAGGCACTATGGGGGTGGCAAGAGCCTTTGCCAATATCCAAAAGCCTAGTGGTGACAGGTGCAAGCCATCCCTAGCGAAGCAACGTGGCTTGTTGAGCATGTCATCCCAGGCTGACAGACACTGGATCCCCTTTGAATGACACCAAAATTTTAGCCAATTGTTAAAATCGATCATTTTGTCTTTGTACTGAGGCATCATTCTAGGTGAGGGTAAGATGCTGCTCAAGGTCAGGGTCATACCAGCCTGGGCTACATGATCAGAGAGCTCCTCTATGTCTCTTTTCATGTAGTCCAGGGAGGTACGTCTCAGGTCATTCACACCAGCATGTACAATGACCGAGTCATATTTGTATTTGCTTTGGTGTGACCTTAGTGCTTGCGTTATGTGGCGGATCCTAGCACCCGACAGGCAGCTCACCGTGACCTTCTCTTATTCAGCCTGGTGAGTGGGATGTCAGTGTGTCTGACAATAGAGTCACCTATAACAAGAGTATCAGGTGTGTTATTCAGCCTTAAGGGCTGTGGCTGCTTGGCACACTGACTTTGTGGGCTATGTGTTGTGCATGTTTTGTTTTGAGGTAGCGTTTGCTTGGATGTCTGCTTTGGAGGTCTCTGTTGCTTAGGTAGATTTTTATTTAGAGCCTCCGAGTATGTTTTTGTGTATTTATGTGTTTGGTTCGCTGATGTGGTGGGACTATGTGATACTGGAATTGTGTTGTGTGAGGTTACCTTCTCCTCCTGACTGGTTGCACCAGTTTTGTGATGAGAGAGCTCAGCCTCCAGTTTGGCTAAATAGTTGCATCTCTCACATATATTTGAACCTGTTTGGAGGAGGAGAGGGTTCTCCGTGTACATGAGACAGTTGTAACATTGCCTCAAAATTCCCAGATTCACCAGCTGGACTGGAGAGGAAACCATTGACTGACCTTTGGACATGCTAGAGTAATATAGGAAAACTGAATTTAAGACGGACCAATAGGGGACAGGGTAATCGTAGAGAGTATAAGAGTAAGTAGTGCTTATGGTTTAATAGTGCTAACTTGTAGGATTACTTAATTGGACCAGTGAAGGACCTTAGAATGAGAATATGGTGTTCAAATTGAGAGATAGAGCAGTTCTAAGGGAAAAAGTGAAGAGCAGACTTTGTGGAGCCAGGAATAGTTTAAACCCAATTAGGCAGCGCTGCCCGCTGTTGCGCTATGCACAAAAACGCGCAAAAGATGAAGGAGTTTTGGAATTGACCCAAAATTGCCAATAAAACTACAGTTTCAAGTCAGTAACCACTCCCACAGGGGCAGGCAGGCTGCTCAATGTTTTCATTGCCACTGATCAACAGAGAGACTTCCCTTTAGCCCAAGCAAAAAATGGCCTCACAGAAACTTACAAACAGTTCAAGAACAGCAAGCCTGTAACTGAACTTTTTTAAATCTCAGAAAAGTGGGGGAAAAAGCAAGATTTTTTTTGTTTTTGTTTTTTTTCAGAGATAGCAGAGATTCACAAGTATTAACAAGTTATAACAGTGCAGTAAATGACCCCACAAAAGAGTGCTAGGCCAAAGACAGATAAAATGCAAGTTTTGAGAAAAAAACGATTTTAAAAATAAGTGCAAACAGGAAATTTAGTAAACAGCTTTAGGTTGTGCTCTAAATACAGTTACTAATGCAGAAATCAAGTTTAACAAGCCAGAAAATGCTCAAAATAGGCAGCTATGCAGAAAAACTTAGCAAATAAACAGAGGAAAAATACTTAAAATCTCAAAAGTGGCTCCTTTCTTCTCTCAGTGTTTTCTCCTCTTGGTGGGTGCTTCACCAACAGCCAACAAGCCTGAAAAGACACCAAAACCATGAGGCAACCAGGTTTTAAGAGAGGAAGATGAAGGAGTTTTGGAATTGACCCAAAATGGCCAATAAAACTACAGTTTCAAGTCAGTAACCACTCCCACAGGGGCAGGCAGGCTGCTCAATGTTTTTCACTGCCACTGATCAACAGAGAGACTTCCCTTTAGCCCAAGCAAAAGTGGCCTCACAGAAACTTACAAACAGTTCAAGAACAGCAAGCCTGTAACTGAACTTTTTTAAATCTCAGAAAAGTGGGAAAAAAGCAAGATTTTTTTTGTTTTTTTTTTTTCAGAGATAGCAGAGGTTCACAAGTATTAACAAGTTATAACAGTGCAGTAAATGACCCCACACAAGAGTGCTAGGCCAAAGACAGATAAAATGCAAGTTTTGAGAAAAAAATGATTTTAAAAATAAGTGCAAACAGGAAATTCAGTAAACAGCTTTAGGTTGTGCTCTAAATACAGTTACTAATGCAGAAATCAAGTTTAACAAGCCAGAAAATGCTCAAAATAGGTGGCTATGCAGAAAAACTTAGCAAATAAACAGAGGAAAATTACTTAAAATCTCAAAAGTGGCTCCTTTCTTCTCTCAGCGTTTTCTCCTCTTGGTGGGTGCTTCACCAACAGCCAACAAGACTGAAAAGACGCCAAAACCATGAGAAAACCAGGTTTTAAGAGAGGAAGATGAAGGAGTTTTGGAATTGACCCAAAATGGCCAATAAAACTACAGTTTCAAGTCAGTAACCACTCCCACAGGGGCAGGCAGGCTGCTCAATGTTTTTCACTGCCACTGATCAACAGAGAGACTTCCCTTTAGCCCAAGCAAAAAATGGCCTCACAGAAACTTACAAACAGTTCAAGAACAGTTCAAGAGTGGGACAAATATTTTCCCATCTATTGTTTGCATACAGGGAGGTGGCCCAGGAATCCACAGGTTGTTCACCCCTTCATTTGCTGTATGGGCGTAGGGTGAGGGGTCATTTATATTTGATTCGAGATGAGTGAGAGGGTGAGTGTGAATCCCATAAGGAGTCTGTTGTGGCATATGTCCTAAACCTCAGGACAAGGCTTAGGGAGCGCATGGGCTTGGCCCTGGAGAACCTGGCAGGAGCTCAACAACAGAAAAACTTCAGGTATGACAGGAATGCTCGAGCCAGCAAGTCTACTGTGGGACAATAGGTGATTGTGCTCATTCCTGTCAGACACAAAAAGCTGCAGGCAGCTTGGGAGGGACCCTTCAAGGTGGTATGGAAGGTCAGTGATGTTAACTACATGGTAGAATTTATACACAGGAAGCAGGAGTACAAATTTTACCATGTTAACATGATAAAGCTCTACCATGACAGGGAGGCCCTTGTGCTGAGTATCTGCAGTTGGTGGCAGGAGGAGTCTGAGGGGGGATCCATTGACTGATCTCCTCAGTGAGGCTCAGACTGACACCTCAGTGGAAGGGGTAGCAATTTCCCAGCAGCTATCCCCTACCCATGTTCAAGAAATCCATGCAGTGTTACAGGCATTTGGGGACATGTTCACTGGGAAAGCAGGGTGCACCCACCTGGTGCAGCACCATGTGGATACAGGGCCCCAATGACCCATCAAGCAGGCCCCTTACATGGTGCCTGAGTGAGTCAGACAGACACTGAGGGAGGACATCCAGGAGATGTTGGAACTGGGAGTAATCCAGGAGTCCAGCAATCCCTGGCCATCCCCACTGGCACTGGTACCAAAGAAGGATGGCAGCACCAGGTTCTGTGTGAACTACAGGAAACTAAATAGTCACACAGATTCAGATGCTTACCTCATACTTAGGACAGATGAAGCCTTACAGCAGCTAGGTGGGGCTATGTATTTGACCACTACTCATCTTACCAAGGGTTATTTCCAGGTGCCCTTGACTCCCAGTGCTAGAGAGAGGTCAACCTTTGTGACTCCTTTTGACCTGTATGGGTTCATGAATATGCCATTTGGGATGAAAAATGCCCCAATGCTTTTCCAGAGATTGGTAGATCGTATCCTAGCAGGAGGAGGAGATTATTCCCTTGCTTACCTGGATGATATTGTCATCTACAGCCATTCCTGGCAAGAGCACCTTCAGCATGTCAGGAAGGTGCTGGGCAGACTGCAGAGGGCAGGGTAGTCCATTAAGCCCAGTAAGTGTCAGGTGGGTATAGTAGAGGTCTCCTACTTGGGACATAGAGTGGAGAGCGGTAAGATCAGGCCAGAACCAGCCAAAGTGGAAGCCATTCAGGCATGGCCAGCCCCTGTTGACAAAAAGCATGTGAGGGCATTCTTAAGGATATGGAGTACTATAGAAAGTTTGCCCCAACTATAGTACCATAGCTGCTGACCTGACAAGGAAAAACAGGTCAGATAAGGTAGTGTGGACCCCAGCATGTGAGCAGACATTCCAGGAGCTTAAAGGAGCTTTGGGAGGAACCCCTTGTTAACCATTTGAGATTAAAGTAAATAATTTGTTGTCCAAGTGGATGCTTCAACCATGGGGTGGGGGCTGCACTTAGCCAGGTTTCCTCAGAGGGAGAACAGCACCCAGTGGTATATCTCAGCTGTATACTCCAACCCAGAGAGGAGTGTCATGCAGCTTTAGAAAAGGAATGTCTAGCCATAACCTGGGCATTGCAGAAACTTCAGCCTTATCTGTGGAAGGAAATTCACTGTAGTTACAGACCACAATCCCTTAACATGGTTACACAGAGCAAGCCGGCAAAATGACAAGTTATAAAGGTGGAGTTTAGGATTGCAGGCATATTACATGACAGTACAAAGACCATAGTGGGGTCAGCAATGTCAACACAGATGAGCTCTCAAGACATGGAATGGGGTAACATATTCACAGATAGGCTTATTTTCTCTACCCATGTTTCTCAAGGGTCACTTGAAAAACTAGCTTGAGTCTTTTTTTGGGGGGGGGTGATGTGATGATATGGGCAAGTGCCATCATAGCCAGCTAGAGTTTTGTAAAGCATGATATGTCCTTTGAATATTAAACTGATTTATACAAGATCCTTGTGTTACAAATGTATTACAACTGTATGCCATTTGCATATCAAACTGATTTGTACAGATGCTTGTGCTGAAAATTTATTTGTGAGATTTGCTTGTGTTAAAAGGTAGCAACAGTGTACAGTGCTGGAATGAAAAGAAATGTATGTGCATTATTGCAACTGAATTAAATGTACCAGCTAGCTTACTTTAAGAAAAATAAGGGAAATGTAAATGAGCTGTTAAACGAGTAAAACTGCCCACCACAGTGCTGAATAAGACCAGAGCCACTAGGTCTTGGAAAAAGCCTTTGTTCATTAGCTCAGTAAAAAGAGGGGAAGCCCCACGCACTGCCACAAACATTTAGATGTGTATTGTAGCTGTCTATGCTAAATTTATTTATTTATTTAATATTTGCTAACCGGGAAAGTCTGACTTGGAACAAAGCCAATTTTCAGAGTAGGCCCAGGGAGGAATGCTCCAGACGCATGTGTTTGTAATGTGGGAGGAAACCAGAGCACCCAGAGGAAACCCACATAAATGCAGGGAGGACATGCAGACTCTGCACATTAGGCACTCCAGCTGACAATCGAACCGAAGAACTTCTAGCTGTGAGGTGACAATGCTACCTCTGCACCACTGTGCCATCCTTCTTCAAAGGCGAATACTGGGAGAACATAGAGACAGGTGACCAGATGAGGTCATTCTGCCAGCCCTCTTAGAAATTAAATTTTAGATATTAAAAAGAGAAATCTCACAGTATTAAGTATTCTCTTTTGGGGAACTTGACAAGAAAGATCCTCAACCACAGCATCTTGCCTTGCGGTAGTAAGTAACTTAACTAGGGAACAGTAATTCTTTTAGATTAGTCAGAAATATAGTGAAGCTTAGTTTAGATATTGTTTTTCTTTATTTTCTGAATTCTGTCCATCAATGTTCTTTTCAATATTTCCAGTGATCTGAACTCTGTAGTTTACTGTATATATATATATATATATATATATATATATATATATATATATATATATATATGGGTCTAGGTTAGAAGATCGACAGCCGATATAACCGACAACGGATTAGCGGGCACCAGATGATCGACACTCAGAAGACCGATGCTACGGATGAAAACGCCGACGCCAGGGATAGTGAGTTGGAAAGAAGGCTGTGTGAGTATGCGGTGGTGACGGACGTTAGGGTGCGAGTAAGGTAAGTGTGGATAGTGACAGTCTGTGGGGATAGGGGTGGGTTAAGTGAGTTAGGGTTAGGGTGCGGGTTAGGTAAGTGTGAGGTAGTGGTATTTTGGGTTAGGGCGGTTAAGTGAATTAGGGTTAAGGGCTGGTTAGGTAAGTGCGGTAGTGGCGGTTTTGGGTTAGCGGTTAAGTGAGTTAGGTTAGGGTTATGTAAGTGCGGTAGTGGTATTTTTGGGTTAGGGGTGGGTTAAGTGAGTTAGGTTAGGGCCGGGTTAGCTGAGTGTGCGATAGTGACGGACCTTAGGGTAAGGGTTTGGGTTAGGGTTGGACATATTTGTGTGTGTGAGGTTTACTGTGGGTTTGTGAGGATTTTGGTGTGCTTGTGTTCTGTGTGTGGTTTTTGGATAAGGGGATGTGTTTTTGTTAGTTGATTGTTGTTATTGTGGTGTGTGCAGTGTATGGGGTTTCGTGTTTGTGGACCGTCGGTTACTTGTTTGTCGGGCATGTGAGGTGTGTTTATGGTTTGTCGATAATGTGGTGTCGATGTTTCTGTTGTCGGTGAAAGTGGCTGTCGATCTTATGACCTAGAACCATATATATATATTCAATATGTTCATGTACTTTTATTATTTGCTATTAAATATATTTAAAACTTTTATTGTGTCTGGTCCTTGCAGAAAGTATCTAACCTTTGAAAGTAGTTATATTTATTTGGTGACAGTCTGTGGGCCACTGCAGAAGGCCTAGCTCTCTTGGTCCACAACTATCATTTCTATTAATATTGACTTCATATGGTATAATTGGACAGCCTTCGTTAAGGGCCTTAGAGTAACTGCTTGTGGAGTGTTGGGTAGTGGTGATAACTACCTTATAGTCTGGGCAAAAGGGGGCATAGCTTGTAAATATTTGCCAGCCTTTCCCAGGTGTGTGTGTGTGTGTGTGTGTGTGTGTGTGTGTGTGTGTGTGTGTGTGTGTGTGAGCTACTTGGGACAGGGACACGAAGCACTGGGTTTACAGAGAGGGTGCTTGAGGACTTGGTTTGGACACTCAGCTGAGGACTTAACCCTACAGGTGTAGCAGTGGGGAGTCTTACTGGGGACCTGGAAGGAGACAGATATAGAGACATCCTGACCCCGGGTTGAATGTGTTTCCTGTGTTCTCTTAAGGGAAATTGTACTTGATGCAGAGAGGTCTGCATCTGGAAATGCTGAGTGTATCCATTTGTATTACAAGTGTACATCCCTCTCCAGTGTCAATGGTGAGGATTCAGGCTCATTGATTACTGGCCCAGTATGGGGACATCACACCTGCAAACAAAAGTGTTTGGCTCATTGAAGAGTTGTGATTATTCTGAAATAAATTACCTGTGTCTATAAGATCATCAGTGTATGGGAAACTTAATGTTAATCTTGATGAATTTACAGAAAGGGATAAATGGCGATGTGATGCTAATCTCTATATGGTTATTTCAACTGAAGACCATGAAAATGTTTATTACACTATGAGAATCCAGCAATGTATATGTCAACTAAAATATTTCTTTTGTAAACAAGAAATATGGTGCTCTGTGTTTTTTTTTATATGACTTTGTTTTTTTTTCTTTTATTAGCCAATTTACTTTCCACAAGCATGTGACTGTTTCCATCATTACGGAAACTGATGATCATGTCAGTGTTGCTGTGCGGGTCTTCCTATCTCTGTCTAGGAAGAGACAGATGAGTTTCATTATATACCAGAGAGCAGATTTTAAAGATTTAATGAACTTTATAGAGTGCACTGTAGCAAGACAACAAACTGCAAGCTTTGCCCATGCATTTATTTGTTAAGCAATTAAATAGCTCTTCACAGACCCTTTTCAGTCATGACCCAGAAAAGGCAATGACAAATGCAACTTAAATGGACAGTTTCGAGTAGCCATTCAAAAAACATGTTTCAGGAAAGAAAGGTTTGTAACCGCAGTACCCAGAAATAAAAAACATATTCAAACAAGCTGAGAGCAAATAATAACTGCAGATGAGGTTTGAACCACTGACCTATGCGGCATAAATGTTGATCACTGAACCACTATGGCATCCAATCCAATGTAAGTGAAAGTTAAACGAGACAAGTTTATGCAAGTTATGCCAGTTAGTAAGCAATGAAAGAGGCAGTGCAGAATAACGCAAGCAATGAACAAAGCAGTGCAGAATAAAGCATTTAACTACAATAAAGTATACTGTACTACCAAAGGAGATGCTACTACAGTAAACTCTCAGTTAACCCTCACCCATGGGGATTGGTAGATGCCGGATAACTGAAGTTTCTGGTTGCTTGACAGCTGCTATTAAAAATAGGCCTGACTCATACTGTACCTTATACTATTTGTTTGGTTTGACTTGTTCTCAGGTTGGGGAGAGAGGGAATGTATTCCTATCCTCCTTTTTAAAACGCTAAAACTAAAAAACATATGGTATGTTTCTGCGGAGGAAAACAGAAAGTGCAACACATGAAAATTGTATTGTATTTCTTCGATTTTTTTTTTTTTTTTTTTTTTGCTGGTTGCTTAAGTTCTGGTTAACTGAGAGTTTACTATATTGATGGTTTGAAAGTTCATACAATGTATTGTTTCTGAGGGCTCTTCTACTCTGTTCTCTTCTGGAGATAGGAACTGTCCAGTGGACATACACAGTCAACAAAGAAAAGAGTTGTTGGTTTTATCTCTTGAATTAGGCACTTAATATGTTAATAGAACAGGTTTTAAATCAACACAAATTTTCTGAACAACAAGAAATATGAAACTCTAACACCTGATGTTATCGACTGTTGGTAATCTAATTTTACAAAGGACTAAGCACAAATATGAGCCAAAGTCAGGACAGCTGAGAGATATGTAAGTAAGGCATTTATTTAGCTAAAGGTGGAGGGCTTGTAAAATATTATGCATTCCCTTTCTTGCTCTTTACTTTGTAGACCGTGTACAGGCATTACACTTAGAAATTAAAATAACAGCTTTTAACGAGAGTGCTGTCATTGTAAGTACAGTAGAAACAAGCACACTAGAAAATTAAAGCAGTTTAAAAACCAGTTTCTGGAAATACTGCATGTATAAGCAGTCATTAGTACCAGTCTAATAAGTATCAGGGGACGGCTCCACAAAATAATTATCCAATCTGTCTGAAGTCTGCACAATTCTACAAATTCACTGCATTGTTTCTAAAAGTAAAGAATTTAATGACAGAAGTACAAATGTATGCAAAGAATTTGCGTTTTAAAACAGACACTAAGGCATTGATGTAAGCTGCAAGAGTTAACATGCTACACAGGCTAAAACCTAAGGAGCAAATTAACTAATAGAAGTTGAACGGAAGGATCAGATGTGGGCTTAGTGACAAGATAAATATTTCCTGTGGTGTTATATGTGACAGAGGGGGGGACAGAGGCATAAAACACATTAGTTAATGTACACTGAGCTGCAGAACTACATATCTTAGTTCCCATCAGATTGACCTTAGCATGTCCTACAATTTTCTTATGTTCCCTGGTCACATTTGGAATCAAGCTACAACATGTCTGAGCGCGTGTGTGTGTGTGTGTGTGTGTGTGTGTGTGTGTGTGTGTGTGTGTGTGTGTGTGTGAATACTTAATGAATAAAAGAAAAATGTAAGAATATGATATCATGTGATATACATGCACAGGTGCTTATGCATGAGCATGCACAAGCGCGCACACACACACACACACACACACACACACACACACACACACACACACACACACTATAATGATTTTGCTTAATAAAGTGATACCCACTCAGACAATGACAAACACACATGCACAAACACATAAATAGGCAATCTCATTTATAGTATGGCTGTGAGATGACAAATTAATAGCTTTCTCATTAGACATGGTATTTTTAGATATGACAGTGACTTATGATTGTCAGTATTTTTTGACAGCTACTGGGCTGTATTTTATTTGCAGCTAAGGGGGTTCACAGCTGTAGCTGCA
Organism: Protopterus annectens; assembly: GCF_019279795.1. Classification (NCBI taxonomy): domain Eukaryota; kingdom Metazoa; phylum Chordata; order Ceratodontiformes; family Protopteridae; genus Protopterus; species Protopterus annectens. Next base: position 1,091,501,415 of record NC_056733.1, on the reverse strand, counting down.
AAGATCTTATCCTGTCACTGTGGAATTGGTGATTTAATTCCTAGTCATTATAAAAAATCTAGCCTGTGCGGTGTAGTAGAAATATTTATTACCCTAAATGCAGTCACTGCAAGGAGCTGCATTTGCCATAAATTGTTGCTCGCAAAGGAATGTACTTCAGACTTATCACTATTTATAACATATACTTGTACTTCTGACATTTCTATCAGTATATTTAATTATTTGAGTCTTTGATTGGAACTGTGCTTGGAAGCACAAATCATTGCTGTTTTCCAGCATGCTATATTATTATTTTATCTTGTTACCCAAGTAGGTGTACCAAAATCAGGCATCACTTTCTCAGAGGAAGATGCTGGAGTGAAATGAAGATGTATGACTTACTTAGGGTTATGTAGGTGCTGTATAATGTTTTGAATTTTTTAATGACATTTACAATATGCAGTTTCTAAATGTCCAGATGTCAAAAAGTGTTCAGCATCAAAAAAGAAACAAGCTCATAACACAAGTTCATCTTTTTCCATGTACTTGCAACTCTTATGGTAATAATAATTAATTATGGACTCCTCCACTAAGAAAACTTTTCAATTTGTATTACATTGTTTACTTAATCATTTCCTCATGTTATTTATTCATTGAAGTGAATCGATTCTAATATTAGGGTTGTGGTGAACAAGTTGTCTGTAAAGGCAGTTTTAGGCTTCTTTTCCATTCCTTAAACTGTCGTGGATCCAGGAAGTATAGTATACTTTAATACGAGTCCAAACCTTGGTCTCCTTCTATTCCTTTTCTTGTTTTCATTTTATGTAGTTTTGACTGCCACATTGCGACTTTTGTATAGGAGGAACAATTTTAGCTGCGGTGCAGAAGTATTACTAATAAGGGAAGATTGATAATGTTCCTCCCGCAGTCATCTTTTTGTTTTGTATAAAATATATACTGCTGATTATTGCCAATACAAATTAGAGTTCTCTGGTTCTTCTGGGTGAGCAGACACATGATTAATTAAATTAAAACATGATATATCCAAGCTGATTTAGTGCAATATCCATTACCATGGGCTGAAGTACATCGAACTGCACTACATGTGGATAGAATTGTCAGGGTTCTGCATAGGTACTACAGTGGAGAAATAATCAGTGGCCAGAGAAGATATGAGAGATGTCAATAACTGCCCTTCAAAGGTTTTTTTATGTTTTAAAGCAGTAGTACTGATGAGACATGGTTCAGTATATTCTTATCTTTATTAGTTTGAGGAGATATTCTGGATTGCTTACCTACTTTATTAGGTTGTTTCTTCATGCATAGAACCTGTTAAAATTTCAGCTGGTTGTATTTCAGCAACCTGAACAAAAAAGTCTCAGGCTGCATCTTGTGTGTGTGTGTGTGTGTGTGTGTCGGGGGGGCACACTTGTGTGCATGTGTGTTTATGTGTGATTTAGGACTACTTTTGCTTTGTGTTTTATTTTGGTAGGAGCTACATTACAAAAATGTAGAAAACTTGATTAACGATTCAGGCTACAAGTTGAACATTGATCTATGACAGTTGGTCACTGACTGATTCAGCAAATGCAAATCAATCATGGAAAAAATTCATTCAAAAGCATAAAAAAGTGGCCCCATGGTAAAGAGAGATAAAGCCCTTATTGTGCACCAAAAGACTTGTATTCAATTAGGTGTCATGAGCACTGGAAGTGCTGCAGGGGGAAGATGGGAGGGAACGGCAGATGTCAGCTCATCCATCCTGAGGGGAGGAAGGCATCCTAAAAGGCTGGCTTTAATATGGGCTTGGCCAGGTCTGTGCTGTATAAGCAGTGAGACACTCATTCAGAAGGTTCTACTTGCACCTCCCAAAGTCAGTAATCATGGAGCTGCTAAAGCTGCCATAAGGGAACATGAGCTAAGACACACTCCTTGACAACCAGCATGACACTGCACCAGCATCCTTTTTTTTTTTTACTACACCACTGTCCTTGATCTCCTCACCAGCCCCAGACTGTGGTCTGATTGAGCCTGGGAGAGGCTAAGGTCAGTCTGTTAGACCCAATGATTGAGGAGTATAGATGGGGGCAGTTGATGGTCAACTGCAGAAGAGTGTGTGTGTGTGTGTGTGTGTGTGTGTGTGTGTGTGTGTGTGTGTGTGTGTGTGTGTGTGTGTGTGTGTGTGTGTGTGTGCGTGTGTGTGTGTATGTTGCAGAATTCTTCCACTGCACGCACCCTCACTCATCGCAGACTCTGGTATTTTACTTATAGGAATGTCAAATTTCCCAAGCTGTTGTAGCCTTGAATAAAAAAAATGTTTTACTCTGTAAATAGCATTTTCTTGTATCTCAGCTGTGATAGATTTACAGTCAGTAAATCATTCATTGATTATCAGCTTTGGGGATACGATTGATAAAGTATAGAAGTGCCTAGTGCTGTTTCTAAACAGTCAACAATAACCAGTTTTTCCCTCCTAGGAGTATGACTTTTACATGTGTTGTGATCTTTACAGTTATGTTGTTTGGAACTTATGATCTTAGCAGGCAAATTGCTCTAAGATGAAGGGCCAGACTAGCACTTATCAAGAAAACTTCCCATTGTTGTTTAAGTTAATGAATCCAAAAGCCTCACCCAGAGCAGGAATATCAGGACCAACAGGCCTAGCGGTGCCATATGCTATTTGCCTGGTGGCAAGGGGACTAAAAAGCTGAATGCAGCTCTTATGTGGGCTCATCACCTGCAGTGAGAAGGAAAGGTGTAGATCAGATATGATGAAAATAAAGTAGCAGGAAAAATCAGGATGGAATAATATGGACCACACCCTGGCAAAGGAAAGTAACTATTAGAATGTGAAATGTCACCTCTCTGCTGAGGAAGGAGCTACAGCTTTTGCTCAAAGTTGAAAAGCAATAGCTAGTTTTAGTTACGCTTACATCTAAGTATAACATTCATTCTGAAAGCAGACCTTGCGAACAGGGGTGGTCTTTCTTTTGCTCTGGAGATAACCCTGAGAAGTTTCTTGGGCAGGGTCGGACGTTCTGTCAAGCCTCCAGCTGGATGTTAGGCATAAGGGGTTTGCAACAGTAAATGAGTGGTCATCACAGTGCAACTGCAAGTTATAAAAAGGAAAACACCATCTGCTGTTTTGTCCTTATCACCTAACAGCTATTTGGAATAGTAAGCCTTCTCCAAGACTGTGAGTGTGCTACTTGCTAAGGTGACAACTGCAGATTATACAGTTCTACTGGGAAATATCAATGCTTATATAGGCAATGATGATGGAGATATTTGGAGGGGCATGAGTGGGATTAATGGCTTACCTGAGATGAACCCAAGTGGTGAATTGATTTTGGACTTTAGTATTACTAACAGACTGTCCATAACATATGCCATGTTTGAATAAAAGAATGTTATATGTGTACCTGGGATTCACTTTAGAAGCTCGAAATACTTAAATATCAAAATTCAGTATTTTGAACCCATAAAGTGGAATCCTGAGAAAAGTGAAAGCTCAAAATCGTGAAATTCAAAACCTCAAATACCGTTGTATCAGGCAGTTTTGAATTTCGCGTTTCTGAGGTTTCGCTGTGGTTATGGATTCGGGTAAGTGTATGTGTGTGTGTTAAGGGTATTGGGTAGAGGCTGTGGTGTGTGTGTGTGTGGGAGGAGAATGTAGCTTGTGTGGTTGTGTTTTGTGTGTGTTTGTGTGTAGTGTGACCTCGGAGTGAGAATATTTAAGTAGGGGGTATGTGGGGTCACAGGGGGGCTTGCCCCCATGCTTCTATGTAGTAGATAGCTTGTGTTTGTGTGTGGGGAGGATGGTGTGTGTATGTGTGCAGTAGAAGCATGAAATTCAAAATCTCTGGTGTGTGAGATTTTGAATTTCGCAGTTTTGAGTTTTCATGGTTTCAAAAATTCGACTTTATAGCTTCGAAATACTGAATTTCGATATTTCAGTATTTTGAGGATATAAAGTGAATCCGTGTACCTGATACAAGAATGCCTTGAGCCAAAGGTCATTTCCTGACTTTGTAGTTGCCTCATCAGACCTGAATCCACAATTTCTGGGCACTCAAGAGAGGTGCTATGATGTCATCTGACAACTGTTTAGCATTAAGTCAGGTCTAAGAGCCAAGATGGTGGCTAAACAAACCTGAGAATCCTAATCATATACATACAGGGCCTTGGCAATGCCTAGACAATGTTTCTTTGTGTTACGAGTACAATTCTCTCCTTCAGAAGAGTTCTTTTCATATACATTGGGAGGTTAGAAAAAGGGAGTTTGAATGGCCCTTGTTCAAGAACATAGTAGCTGAGGTTGTAGCAAGGAACTTTGGCCAACAGCTGGTCAGCACTTATCATAGTGGGTACTGTAGGACACACCAGATGTCACTGAAGGTGTTAGATTAAAAAGAGGCCTTACATACAATATTAGAAAGGGGGTCTCTGTATTTCAGTAGTTGGTAGTGACAGACAACAACTGCAGCAGTTACTAAGGTGAATGTAGATGTGGGATGAGTTTGGCAAGATGGTGGGAATGACTTTCAGATGATCTCAAAGATGTTCTGGAAAACTATCCAGTGACTCTGAAGGGTAAAGGGATATTGCCCAGGCTGTTCTCAGCAAGGGCAGAAAAGTCCTAATCTCAACCATGAACATTGCTGAGTAGGAGCACTCTGAAGAACTCCTGAAACCAGTGGACATGCCTTTCTCTGTGGAGGCAGTGCCACAAGCTAATAGTGGAAGTGGGTTTATTTCAGTAAATTAAATCACTGTGACAAATGTTTCCTGTGTTCCTCAGTGGCAAGAAACCAGGAGTGGCTGAAATCAATCCGGAAATGCTGAAGGTGCTGGGTATTTTTGAGGTGTCATTGTTAAAACATCTACTCATTTTTGCATGGAAAACTGGATCAGTATCTCTAGACTAGTTAACTGGGGTTAGTAGTTCCTCTTTTTAAAAAGTGGGACAGGAAGTTATGCTCCAGTTTAGAGGCTCAGGTAGCACATTCCACAGCCTCTCTGGAAAAGATAATGCCAAATACTGGAAAGGAGACTTCTAATAGTGGACTTTTGATTCAGGAAGATCAATCCCAATTTCATCTTTACTACAGAACAACTGGTCAACTGTTTGTCCTTTCACAGATATCGGAGAGGGTCAGGAGTTTGCCAGTACTAGCTACATATGTTGGGTGGTTTAGAGAAGACAAATCGCATGTACCCTGAAATGTTTTATGATTCAAGGGTCATTACTGTTGCTTAAGTGTTTTTATATCCGAGGAGTGAGAGTTGTGCCTGTATTCTTGGCATTATGTCAAACACCTTCAGGGTGGGTGTAGGACCCAGCAAGTAGTGTGTCTTGTCTCCATTGCTGTTTGTGATATTCATGGACAATATATGTAAGAGCAGCCAAGGTTTGAAAAATGTCCACTTTAAGGATGTGACAGTTGCATCTTTATTGTCCATAGATAATGTTGTCATCTTATCCTCAAATGACTGTGACCTTTAGCATGCACAGGAGCAATCTGCTGCTGAATATGAAGTGGGTGGGATGAAAATCAGTACTTTCAGATCAGAGGTCATGGTATCTTCCAGAAAAGAATGGATTGCTCTTTGCAGGTAATAAAGATCATATACAGCAGGTTAAGGAGTTTAAGTATTTTAGGGACTTGTTTATGGGTGAAAGCAGAGTTAATCAGAAGAATAAGCAGGCAAGGAGTGCAGCAACAGCAGTACTAAGTATGGAAGTGCAAGGGTAAGGAGAGAACTGAATCACAGGGCAAGACTGAGTTTATGCCCCCTTCCTCGCCTATGGTTATGTGTTTTGGGTAGTGACTTGATACAAGTGGCAGAAATGATGATTCTTCATAGGGTAGCTACTTGCAGAGTAAATAGTAGTAGTGCAATCTGGATGAATCTCTGAGTTCAGTCACTGCTCCTTTGTCTTGAGAAGTTAAGATGGTTTAGGCACCTTGTGAGGAGGACTCCAAGATGTCTCCCATAAGAAGTATACCAGGCATGGCCGAGTAGGAGAAGAACCCAGAGCAGACCCAGTACATGTTGAAGGGATTTTATCTTTCAGTGTGTATTGGATGTAATAGCTAGCATACCTCTCAATGTCTTAGCACAAGAAATCTGGGCAAAGCCTAAAATAATGGGGGGACAAAGACCCAAAAATAGGGATGATTTTTAAATATTGCTCTTACAAAGTCAGAGAGTTCTAGAATAGCAGGATTTGTGTAAGCATGCATGTTCTGAATGATATGAAGTCTGAAACTCAAATGTATGTCATTATTTAGTGACTTTGGTCCTCAGTGATTTGCCAGAAGACCACACATTTTGTGATGAATAAACCAAAAATATAATGCAGAAACCTGGACATTCTGTGAAAATCTGGACAGTTGAGAGGTATGATAGCTAAGGTTACCACTGAAAGAGTTAAAGACTGCTGCAGGTGCTTGGGAAGTCTAGCCTACACTGTTTGGGTTCCAGCTACCACAACCATCACTAGGTCAAGTTATTTAGAAAATGAATGAACAAATGAATATTTCTAAACTACCCATCTATACATCATGGCCAGCAGTGTAACCAGAGAGCAGTAGTATAAGAGGTGCTAACATTGCTCATTTGTGGCCTTGTTAACCAGCTCAGCATATGGGAAGTTGTACAGGGAGTAGCAGAGAGGAGACCATCTAGAAACAGCAGACAAAAAGGAAAGGATATGGCTCTCTGATGGCATGTCATGGTTATGGATCAGGGTCTAGGGGTAGAATAAGGGTTAGCACCACCCTAACCCAGTCCTGTATATTACTTTATGAAAACCCCTTTCCCTAACACAAGCACTAAACAAGACACTCATACACACTTTGCATACACCAGCAGACATGCTCAAAACATAATCTATTCCTTTCTCTCATCTGTACTCCAATCTTAATGCACAAACACTTACACAGACACTCCTACCCAATTCTAAAAACTTGTGGCATATCCAAAAGTTTTTAGATTTACACACAGTCCTACTTAGTGTAACCACAAGTACTCAGTCATCCTCTTTATGATATCTCCTGCAGTCAGAAAAGTGTGCTTTTGATAAATTTACCCAGCAGTAAATTCTGTTGACAAACTGACAGGTCAACAGAGTCAGCTAGATGGATAGATGTAGATATGTATGTATACATGTGCGCACACACACGTACGCACGTACGCACGCACGCTCACACACACACACACACACACACAACACACACACACACACACACACACACACACACACACACACACACACACACACACACACACACACACACACACAGTAATGTGTGCATGTGTATGTCTGTGTGTGTGTATTTATTTCTTAATTTACTTTCAGTTGTTAACCAGAGTAGAGCACTCATCCATGTCAACCTTTTTCAAACAGAAACTATAGAAAGTGCCAGCATATTAATAAAGTACTTTTATCTTGAGTAGTCATGCTATCATCCACTCCTGTCCTTATCCCCTTTAGCCATCCTTTTTTTAAACATCACTTTTCAGTGCCAGTGAGGTAGATGATGGGTAATAGAGGTTGGAGGACAGGGGTGGGGAATAGGTGTATAAGGCACTTCATATGTAAGACTGCAGTGTAACTCAGGGATCTATGAGGAAGGCCATGCTGTGTGGTATGTAAGTAGACAGGAATAGAATGCAAGAAGGAGACTGGTTTGGGATATGAGAAAAAAAAATATTTCCAAATTAAGAAAAGAAAGAAATTAATTAATGTGAGATTATTGATTTGTGATTGATGGGAAAACAGTGTAAGACACAGAAACTCATATAAGAAATTTTAAATACCCTAATACTGCAAGAGCTAACAATAAGATGCAAAGAATAACAACAAAATAGAAAATAGAAGAGAAATAGTGGGAAATAAAGTTCAAAATAGAAATAAGGATGTGGAATTGATGAATGATGTGGAAGGAAGGAGGGGGGAGGGAGATATAGATGACTAGAGAGTCCCAGGATATGAGAGGATGATTCACAATATATGACTCAGTTGAGAAGGGGTCCCCAGGACGAACTTGATACCCCTGTCAAGTGGAATTACATTGAAGGGTAAAAGCATCATAAGAGGTTTTTTCCATTTATTTAATTAGTGATTCAAAATTTTATAAGGCAGGACAGGAACCTTTTGACTAAAGATTTAAAATTTTATTGAGTAAAAAAAGGAGAGATGTGGACATAACGATATTGATGCAAACAAATTTGACAGGAAGGTTAACTTAACAATTTTGCCATTAACTTAACAATTGGGGCTAAAGATTCAATATTGAGGAGTAGGGTTGAAAAGAGTTCTATAAATAACCCACAGGATAAACAACCACTATAAGAATCCACAATTTAATGGAAAAGAAATAGAAAGGAAAAGAAGAAGGAATAAGACTATAGAAAAATAACAAAGGAAAATAAGGGAAGTGGGAAATGAATTAACAACAATTAAGAGTGGGAATAATGGAAAAGGATAAGGAGAATGATAAAACATTATGGATGGAAATATTATATGAAGCTGGAATGAATTTCTATAAAAAGATGAAACAAATATAAAGATGAAAACAATGAAAGGGAAATAAGTATTATAAAAAATAGAATTGAAAGGAATAAAAACATCAACAGATATTGTAATCAATACATAACAGGTATAAATAACAATGAAATAAAGATGAATTCATAAGCAATCCAGATAATGGGTTGCAACCCATTCATAAGATCCAAATGGCTAAGTATCTTAGACCCATAGGGTGACAGCCATAGTTGGCCAAGACAGCACTCTAGCTAAGCTAAAGCTAAGTAAGTTGAGAATATATGGGTAAATACCAGCAAACCATAAGGGTAAATAATGATTTGAATGGGATTTTTTGAGGAACTTATACCCTAATCTAATGTGGTATATAATGAAGGAAGGACCTCTTCATCATTGACCACAATGAAGCAGGTATGGAAAAGGTATGGGAAAAGTGTTGGAAAGGACGTTTGATCTCATGAAGTTTTTTTGATGAGTCACTTATGACACCGCTTTGAAATATAATTTTTAACAAAATATGGTGAATACTATTTTATAAATATTATGTCCATGGGAGAAAGGTGGTGCTCCTACAAGCTAATGAATATAGACCTGTCAAATATAGGAAATATTAAGTTATGACATCCAGTTGTAGTTTCCTTTGATATTAAGAAGTGGATTCCTAGGATGAAGAAGTGATTTTTGACTGAGGGAAAGTTTTGATTGACTTTTTTGAATATAACCCTGAATGACACAAAAATTTTTGAAATTTACATATATCATAAATCAACTACTTTAAACTACTGAATGTAGAAGCTTTTAAAATAGATACATAATTTGATTAGAGAGTCTTTTTGAATTGTAATATTGTAATTCCTATCTGCAAGTTATATAGTTCCCACACTAACACTGTAAGAAAAAAACCACCTCAAAGGACAGTATAGTCCAGGAGAAACAGAGTGTATATAGATTTAAACAAGGTAGAGATAAAGATTTTAGAAACAATGATTTAAAAAATTATCCTAAAAAATTTTAAGAAAGGTGTTGGAAAAAGTAGTTTGAGGCAGGGAGAAGAATAGATTTTAGGAAGGAAAAAGGTTATTAGTGGAAAAAAAAGGAATCTGGGAGGAAGAAAAGAAAATAAAAATAAGAATGAAAGAAAAACAAAATGAAGATAAAAAGAATAACATTAAAAAAATAAAAATAAATTCCTCCAAAAAATCTCAAACAAAATATAAAACAGATATGGAAGATATTTCTTTCAAAGAAAATATAAGAATCAAAAGATAAAACAGAACCCAACCATGCATAAAGAACACCATTTCGAAAGATACATAGATAAGATAGAAGGAGTTATAGATGGAAGGGCAGTTATAGAATGAAGGTGCCAGCAATGTCCTGAATATCATAAATTGTCCCCATATACATTGAAAGGAGAAAAGATAAATAAATGAGTAGTGAAAGTAAAATGGGAAGTAATGAACACTATAATTGTGACTAGTAATTAGAGTGCTATTCAATATAATCTATATAGGCAATCATTTTAGTATAGTGAAAACTGAAAAGTCCCTGAAAAAACATATGAATGACACTGGGACAAGGCTAGGGCTAAGGTATATAAGCACATGTAATAGCACTAAGGAAGCTAAAAAGATTTAAAGCAAAGTATTGTTACACAACCAGATGAAAGAGGATGTAAGAGGGAAGAAACAAGAGAGAAAAGAGATAGAGAAGACAGTATTAGGGCTGATACAAGTAGGTAGATACAAGTAGGAAAATAAGTCTTAACTTTCTAATTATAAGACCATTACTAAAATGAATATGAGACATGACTAGAGTTGCATTTATTTTATATTATTTATGGTCTTGACATAAAACATAAAAACAACTTTTATTTTAATATTTTAACTTTATTTATATATTTCAAATGTAATTAATATATTTATTTATCATTTTATATAAAACAAATGGTTAAGTAAATATTTATAGGAATTTTACTATTTTTATTTGAAGATAGATATGTCATATATAGCAGTTTTATTTATTAGAGGGAGGGGAGTAAGATAATAGATTTTTCTGAAAATGGAATATATAGATCCACGTAACATATATAGAATTGTGATGAAGTCCTGAATAGAGAGGGGAAAAAACGTTTGTTGTTTTTGTCATGCTAATGTGGTTTAATGTGGTTTTCGATTTGAATAAACTGGGTGAAATTATACCTGGTGACTTTCTGCGGCTTTTTTAGCATTCATTGGTGGATTATTGGTTTTTTTTGGAGTGCTATACACTATCATTGTTTGGAGATATGAGAATAGGAGATGGGAAGGACAGACCATTGACTTGCAGTTAGCAGGGACAAACAGAGGTGGCACCTAAGGCAGAAGTGTCCACTCCTGAAGGAAGTCAAAGGGCAGGAGATGTAGGAGTCAGAAGTTTGAGTAATGGGAGAATGGTGGGGAGCAAGAAGGATCATAGGATCATAGAAGGTTACTAGGCTAATGGCCCCAGGGCTCTTACAAGCCAAGTTCCCAAGGGTGTCTGGTTCAAGCAGAGACTAAAATCAGCACCTATTGCCCTTGTCCAAGAGGGACACAGGTGGAATCCCTTGGGTGAACTTCCTGTCATTCATCTAATTGTCCAAACTCTGCTTAAATAGGGCCAATGAGAGGCTTTGTTTAACATGAATAGGAACCTTGTTCCAAAGGTGGGGCAACCTCTGTGAGACTAATCTGTCTCTGCAGCAAGTTCTGTTGATGTCAAGTGACCCATGTGCAGCATTTCCATCAATGCTGGGTCAGAGATTGCTGTATATGCAAAACACAGGTCACCTCTGAGTTATCTATATGACACAGAGTAAAGTGACAATGATTTCAGTCTGTCCAAATAAGACAGATCTTGAAGACCCTGAATTTTCTTCAAAGGAAATGTTGTGGTCTCTACAATTGCTACAAGTGTTTGGAAAGGAACACACCAAAGGGAGGGCTGTACTCTATTATTGGCCTGATGAGGGTAGAGTACACAGGGGTTATAACTTGTTTTTTTCTGGAGGCAATGCCCTTACTTATGAGATGAGGAATATAAAATGCCCTTCTTACCACTTTGGAGACATAGTGATCGAAGTTAAGGTTGCTGTCGACCTGTGTGCCCAGATCTCTCACCACTGACTGTGTGCTTAGGGTATTGCTATTGATGTGGTAGTCTGCAGGAACATCACCCTTGCCGAAGGGGGTAATAATGCATTTTTTGCATTAGGTTTAAGATCATGACTTTGGCAGCAGTCATTAGTCTGCATAATTCTGCACAGTAGGGGTCCCAGAACCAGTCCCTTTGGAACACCACTGGTTACAGGCCTGCTGGAGGAGGTGGAGTCTCCTATTTTGACCATATGAGTTTTATCAGTGAGCCAGTTTGCAACCCACCTGACAATATATGGATTGATACCCAGGTGGGTGAGTTTATCAATGATGCCTGAGTGGGAGATTGTGTCAAAGGCCTTGGCTAAGTCTAGGTAGGCCGTATGCACAGATTTGCCCTTGTCTAGGGCTTTGGTGACTGTCTCGAAGAAGTCTACTAAGTTTAACAGACATGAGCTCTTCATGACAAAGCCAAACTGGGTGGAGTCGAGCATTTGGAGATTTCCTATATCTTTATTAATAATGTCCATCATGATTCATTCCATGGAATGTGAAAAGGTTGTCAATGGGAAGTAACACGCTGACAAGACAAGGAATTGGAAAGATAGGCAGGGATGAATACGGTGGGATGTACCACAGGGATTGAAAAGGGGCAGATAGTACAGAGATGGAAGAGTCTAACAGAAATAACACACTAAACCAGAAAAAGGCAGAAGGAACCCACAAGTTCCTAGAGAAGGAGGGTGGAGAAACAGGAGAAGAAGAAAGGTGGAGGATGGTAGGATTAATCAGGATGAAAGGAAGGAAGAAACAGGGTGGTTTGCTAGCTGGCTAGTAAGATGCAAGACTTTATACAGGAGAGGATAAGGATAGGAGATCCAGCACTGGGGAGAAAGGGGCTAGGCCAAACTAGATAGTTAGCAACAGAGCTATAGGCAGGCTATTGATAACTGATATTTTTGTCATCAAACGGATCAGAATTATGGGAGCTATGGAACAGTGTAGGTCTGGCCACAGTGAAGACAATACCAGGTGTGACCTCATACAGGACAGTGGAGTTAGAAAGGGTTCTGGGGAAGGGTCGGTCTAGGCTTCACGTGGTGGTCTACATTGCGACCACTGATCCAGTGGCATGGGCAGTGCAGGAAGAAGCCCTGAGGACAAAGGAATAGTAAAGGATGTCAGGAACTTGGATGCAGGGTGGCTTTCTCAGAGGGTTTACTCATGCTTGTAGCTAGCACACCAAAGAGGCTAAGAAGCAAGGATTGCAATATAGTACTGCAGCAGTGGGTAGGGGAGAGTGTACATGGATATGTAGGCAAATGGGTGAGGTATGGGTTTGGAATTAGCTTTCTGATGAAGATTGGCATCACCTCAGCAAGGGGGGTGGCTAGTGTTTATGAAACAGGGTGGAGACGTATGTGATTATCAATGTGCCTTTAAACAGAAGTGAAGGGAAAGAAGAAATGGAGCAGTGAAGTAGCTGTGAGACATTAAGTAGGAGGACAGGGCAAAACTGGGGGGTGAGGGGGGAAGAGGATGAAGGATGCTTGAAAACATAAGAAGGGAGTAAAAAAGGAAGGAGCAAGAAAAGTATTGGAAGCTGAGACTCTGCAATGCCATAACCTTGGGAAAAAGATAAGGAATTTCAGATTAGTAGCAGCTTAGAGAAGGTGAGCAGCATCAAGTTTACAAGCGCAAAAATGCAAAGAGGCACTTGGATATGGTTGTTCCTGACTATTTTAGCTATTATGAGTAATACAAAAGGGAACTGTGAAAGGACAGCAGTTTATTTAAGAAATGAGATAGACTGCAAAACATTAGTGGAAGAGACTGGAACAGATGAGCTTGATAGGGTATGAGTGGTGAAAAAGGTAGATATAGTGGCAGTAAGATACAGTCATATAGTCAGGAAGGGTGATATTTAGATACCATCTGCCACACCCTAGACACATCAGTGGAAGACATCAGTTCATCAGTGGAGAGTTTTGTGAGATTTGGGGAAAACAGAGAATGTGATGGTAGCAGAAGGGCTCAGTCTCCCAGCTGTAGACTGGTTAGTTCCTGCACCCAGAGTAGAAAGATAAAGGGTCCACCCAGAAGATCTGTATAGGTTCATAGGCAATCAGTCTGCAGGCCATTACAAGACCAGCCAAAAAACCCCTATTCAAAAGATCCCTTCAGCCGAAATGTTCCTAATGGTTCCCTAAAGTTCTTTACTAGTTTTCTTAACTGTGAATTTAAGGTAAGTAGAATAAAATCTATTAAAGCATTAGACAATTTATTTCTCTTGCTATATAATTTATTTATACATCTATTCCACCATAGGGCTTGTTTTTAAATTTCTCATTCTACTTGGTGTTGATAGGGACTGCCTTATCAACACAAATATTTAAGTCAGATGGAAGTGGTAGAAGCTTTAGAGATGGGATCCACTGCAGAAGGATTACAGCAGAATTTATTTAGGTCATCAAGTAAATGAAGATTTGATTTTGAGAAGTCATTAAACACTGAGGTGTTTACAGGGGAAGTACCACTTCTAAAGCAAAAAGGTCCCTCATTCCCTCCAATGGATATCTGTCAGTTTGCACTTTAACTTCCAATGGGTGGAGCCTAAGCTTTTTGATAGAATCAAATTATGTCCTCACAGTTCAAACTTTTAGTTATGTACTCACCATAACTTCAGATGTTTGGGATCCATCTCGCCTACATTGACTGATGGGTTCGGAGCCGATCCACTGCACGCTGTTCGACTCGCCCACGCTTATGCCAAAGAGCGAAGTCTCTTACTGGCTGAGCTTACTATATCCCAGGATGCACCACTACCAGTCCCCCAGATCTAGTTTGTCCGCATACATGCACACATGCACACCCTGCTTATATAACATAGTCAGATGAAACAAGATAAACAGTAGAACTCAAAACCGTTCAATCTCTTCTGATCTCCAAGGCAGGGGAAGGAGGGGTAGATGGATCCCAAACATCTGAAGTTATGGTGAGTACATAATTAAAAGATGTTATGTGATCCTATCTCGCCTACATTGACTGATGGGACAGCGTCCCTAGCACCTGAATCCTGGGTGGCTCACTGGAAAACACTCCTGAGTACCGTGGAACCAAATGAAGCTCGCCCTTAGATGCCACATCCAATTTGTAATGGGAAATGAAAGTGTGCGGATTGGAAAGTAGCATAGAGCACAGATTTTATATATAGCGAGCTTGGAATGAAAAGCTATAGAGGTAGCCATAGCTCTGGTAGAATGTGCCTTGATAGATGTTGTAAGTTGCTTATTCAAGAAGAATAAGCCTGAGTTATGCAATCTCTGATCCATTTTGAGATAGTAGCTTTTGTAATGGTTTGGCCCAGTTTATTATCTGAGAAGGACACAAACAACTGGTCTGACTTACGGGTTGCTGAGTCCTGTCTAAATAGAAGCTGAATTGCCTGTGAACATCCAATTTATGAAGCGCGGTATTCTGCTCATTGGAGAATTTTGGGAAGAAAACTGGTAGCGCTAGAGATTGTTGAAGGCAGAAACTAGAACAGACTTTTGGGACAAAGGATGGATTAGGCCTAAGTGATACTCTATCCTTGTGGAAAATCAAATACGGTGGCTTAATAGACAGGGCTTGAAGCTCTGAGACTCTAAGTAATTGCAACTAAGAAGGCAGTTTTCCAAGACAGATATTTTAACTCGCATGTAGCAGCGGGTTCGAAGGGGAGATGTTAATGCTAAAGCACCAAATCAAGATCCCACGGGGTGCAGGATGAAAAATTGGGGTCTTAATAGGCTCGCACCTTTAATGAAAGTTTTGCATAGTCTGCTGCTCATCAAAGGAGGATCCATGGATTCGTGGAATTTAGAGATAGCCGCCAGTTGGACTTTAATAGTTGAGACAAGATCCCTGATTAAACAGGCATGTTAAGATTTTCAATACCTCTGGCACAGGAGCAGTGATAGGAAAAGCCTCTGAGTTGAGCTCCAGATAGCAAACCTCTTCCACTTACTAAGGTACAATTTGCTAGTGGTGGGTTGTGGGTCAAGATAAAATGTGAACAACTTCGGGTCTAGTATGTGCCTTCTAACTAAAGTCGGAAGTGGAGGAGCCAAGCTGTCAATTTCAAAGACTGAAGGGACTGATGCCGATGTCCCGACTGATGGATTAGCAAGTCCGGAATTAGGTCTAAAGTCCACGGATCGTCCACTGCATGCTTCTTCAGGTAGGGAAACCATACCTGACGAGGCCAGTATGGGGCAATCAGTATCATTGAAGACCCCAGTTGAGAAGCTTTTTGAATAACTCTGGGAAGAAGCGGAATAGGAGGAAAGGCATAAAGTAGCCCTGTTGGCCAAGGTTGTGCTAGAGCATCCATGGCTGGTACTCCCTGATGTGGAATCAAGGAGAAGAACCTTGGCACTTGGTGTTTAGTGGAGTTGCAAATAGGTCGCAGCACGGCCCCCATCTCCTGAAAACCTGAGCTGCTACTGTGGTTTAGAGACCACTCGTGAGGAGAGAGAATTGTCCTGCTCAATTTGTCTGCCAATATATTTGACTTTCCCGGGATGTGGGTCGCCACCAAGAAGCGGTTGGTAGCTACAGCCCATCCCCACACTCTCATGGCCTCTCTGCAAAGGGGGTATGATCTGGTCCCTCCTTGTTTGTTCAGATACCAAACCACCGACATGTTGTCTGTGTGGATGGCGATGATGCCCTGAGGAAGAAACTTGTGTAAGGCTTGGGATAGAAGTACAGCCCTCATCTCCAACACGTTGATGTGGAGAAGAGCTTCCTGGAAGCCAGGAGCCCTGAACTAGCCTGCCCAGACAATGCCCCCACCCTATCTGGGAGGCATCTGTCGTCAGGGTAACCACTGGAGAGGGAGAACAAAGGGCTTCCTTGATTCAGATTGGACGTCTGACGCCACCGGCCAAGGTCCCGCTTGCATGTTTCCGTAATCATGATGTGATGATTGAGGGAAGTTCCTGAAAGGACCATTGAGTTGACAATAGCCACTGAAGAATTCTCATGTGCAATCTTGCCAGAGGGACTAAAAGAACCGTGGCAGACATTGAGCCTAAAACTTGTAGAACCATCCTGGCTGGGGCTTTGGATCTCGAGATCAGAGCTTGAACTTGGCCCTGTAAAGTTTGGATCCTTTCGGCAGGAAGAAAGACGCATCAATCTTGAGTCTATCTCTGCCCCTATAAACTTTATGCTGAGAGGGCAGCAAGACAGACTTTGACCAATTGAATGTAATCCCCAGGGAAATACCCAGGAGATGGTGGCTTTGAGGTTGTCCATTAGTAGATGCCTGGTGGTGGCAGTCAGGAGCCAGTCGAGATAGGGAAACACTTGGAATCCAAGACTTCTCAGGTGAGCTGTCACTACTGCCAAACACTTGGTGAACACCCTGGGGCTGTGGTGAGACCAAAGGGCAGAGCAAAATTGGTAATGACTGACTCCCAGGCTGAAGCGCAGATACCTCCTGGATGCCTGATGTATCGGTATGTGATAATAGGCGTCCTTGAGGTCTATGGAGCACATCCAAACATCCTTCTCCAACAATGGGAGAATGGATTGTAACGTGACCATTCGAATTTGGATTTCGTGGGATTGGTTCAGTCTGCTGAGATCCAATATTGGTCTCAGGTCCCCTGTCTTTTGGCACTAAAAAGAACCTGGAGTAATTTCCTGATCCGATCTGGTCTGTGGGGACCGGTTGGATGACTCCTTTTTCTAGCAGCTTTAAAGCTTCTGCGGCTGCCATTTCCCTTTGACTGGGTGGTGGGTCCGGGATTCTTTTGGACGGTGGGGGCGGTATGTGAATGGGATGGTGTAACCTCCGGCAATGATCGCACCCATCTGTCCTGAGTGATTGACTCCCAGGCTTTTAGGTGCTTGGCAACGACACCCGACTGGCTCCGGAGCAGCACAGCCGGGCAATCCCTCATGACGGGGAGGCTGAAGAGCCACGAAAGGACTCTCCAGAATTGGGGGCCCTCTGCCGCCTCTGGGACGGCGTCTCTGAAAAATTTCCCCGCCCTCTGCCTCTGGAAGGGGAATCTTCCTGCTGTTGGGAGAAAACACTTGCTAGATTTATGGAACCACATTTTCCCTCCTTAGCCTAAAGGAGTGGAATAACGGGCACCTACGCAGATAAAGTTTTTCCCTCCTGCTCACAGCGGTAAGGGTGTCTTTAACCTTGGGTCCAAACAATGAGGACCCATCAAAGGCGTCGGCGAAGGAAGACTTGAAGGCCTCCAAGAACTGACACAAGCGGAGCCAGGCTTGTCTCAGAGCTACACCTGTGCCTGATAGGAAATGAGCCTCATGGACGAAGTTAGAAATTGACGAAGGATAGCCAACTGAGAGCTAACTGACTGGGCTAGCTGCTCAGGCCGAGGAATCTGACAACTCCTTGACCAGATCCCTCTGAAGCCTGGTAAAATGTGCCAAATAATTCAGAGACCTTAAAGTAAGGCCGCTGAAGTCAGGCGCCTGCACCTGTGCCTGCACCTGTCCATACTCCTAGACTCCTTATTAGGAGGATGGACAGCCTCTGCCACGTCCTGTTGTGTAGCAGATGCCACCACCATGGCATCTACAGCCACTCCTTTAGTGAGGAACTCCTTCTCGGGAGCAGACAAAAATTTATTTGGACGAGAAGGGACTGGTTCCACGGTATCTGGACAAACTAAATCCAGAAGCTGCGGCGTGAAGGCGGAGATACCCAGGAGGCGGAGGGCTGAGCCCCAAAGGCCTTGAGGAGTACTGACCAGCAGAGGGGGTTTGATATCCAGCCCTCGTTGTTTGAGGATCTCTAAGATGTCTGCAAATGAGACATCATCCGAGGACGACTGGGACCCTCTGCATCATCCAGATCAGTGTCTGATGTAATAGACTCGGGGAGTCCACGTGCTTCCTCTTGCACGATCTCTTCCTTGGGGTTCCTCCAAGACAACTCAAGAACCCTCAGGAGGAGGGGAACCCCACTGGGGGTAACCTCAGGCCTCCGCTGACCACGGACAGGGGAACTGCCAAAGACCCAGTCTCCACGCCCAGGGAAGGTGCGGTAAAGCGGAGAGATGGCAAGAGGACTTGGCAAAGCACTCATGGGCTCTGAAAGCCGACCCCAGAATCCTGGGAGTGTCCGACGGAAGTCCCGCAGCCGGGCACCGAGGGGAGGCTCGGAAAAGCATAGGCCCAAACATCACCCCGGGTCCAGCCAAGAAGTCCGCAAACTCGGACCAAGGCAAGGTTGAGTAAGGGTCGAGCCGACCTGATATCTCCACCGCCCAACAGCACCTGCTCCACGAGCCGAAGCAGTCGGAGGAGGAATGGCAATGGGTCGCATCGGGTCAAGCCAACTGGGTCGGAACCGAAACAAATTTTGGAAGACTGGGGACTGGAACAGTCTTTGGAGCACCCTGTCTATATCAGAATCTGACATCCTCAAGACCGAGAGGAAACAGAACGGGTTCGAGATGGCCTCTCCAACGCCCCAAAGGACTAGGGGACCGCCCGAGGAGACTCGACAACCATCGGCCAAGGAATACACACACCAGATTCCATCGGTGCCGAGGTGGACTCGCCCAGAGGAAGGTGTTCGAGCGGCAACCTTGTTGGCTCCGAGCAGTGGAGCCGACGAAGGTGACCCGCCTCGATGCCCCAGCCATCGGCTCAAGCCAGAGAAGTCGATACTGGTGGCGGCAGCAGACTCCCACCTCTCGCCCAAGTCCTCGCCGAAGGAGAGGCCTGCCTTTGTTTCTTAGCGATCGATCCGACGGACTGGTCGGACGACGCTTTTCTTTTGGCCGGAGAAGGAGAGGATGCCAAAGCTTCTTCGAAAGAGGGTTTAATTAATCCCTTAAGAATTAATTTATTTTTCCTCTCCTGGAGGACCCTTGAGGAAAAAGCGTGACATACACTACATGATTCCTGTAAATGTTTTGCCCCTAAGCAATACACAGAGCGAAAGTGATCGTCCGTGATGGACATTTTGAAGCTACATTTTACACATTTCTTAAAGCCCGAAGGCCTAGGATTCTGAGACATTATAGAAAAAAGTCAGAAAACTGACTGGAAGAAACTCTGGTGACACACCTAGAATAGGCTTACAGTTATCACTCGCAATACTCTGAGTTAGTCAAAACACAGCACAAACTCTGTAAATTAGAATAATTTCTCTGCTAGTTCTTCTTAAAGAAGAGAAATATCAATGATCCAAAACAGAACCGAAGTCACCTACAAATAAGAAAGACCGGGAAAGGCCTTTCCAGACAAGAGGTACTCCTAGTCCACACTCACAACACAAGAATTCACCAAGTGAATTTAGTCAAATGCACTCTAAACACAAGAATAGCTGTTAAAACAGCTTTTTGTTGAGAATGAAGAAAATCCTGACAGAAAAACTAGTGAAATAATCACTACTTAACTCAGCCAGCTCGAGACCACGTCTTCACTTGTTAGCGGCAAACGAGATCTGGGGGACTGGTAGTGGTGCATCCTGGGATATAGTAAGCTCAGCCAGTAAGAGACTTCGCTCTTTGGCATGCCGAAAAGCGTGGCGAGGATCGGCTCCGAACCCATCAGTCAATGTAGGCGAGATAGGATCACATAACATCAAATGTTCATATATCTGGAACCATGGGGTTTAATAAATAAGTTTAAATGGCAAACTCTTCAACAGGAACTATTTTACAGTGCTAGTATTCCTTAGTTTCAAGGTCATAAACTGGATTTAATAAGTCACAGTAAGCACAGTAACTATTAAGTTTGTTATATTTTATAAACAACTTAAAATATCTCAGCAAACACTCACGTTTCACACATACTGTCAGCAGCATTTTATTCATCCAGCTGAGAGCTTTCATGTGAATCTAAACAGTTCTGTCTGTGCTATTTGGTTTCTGTGACCTTTAAAAAAACATGAAATTTATGACAATATAAATAAATATTTTATAAACAACAGTTAACAACTCTTTATCTGCACTAGACAGAGGTCAAATATCAGTACAGTTGTGTTTGCCATTGTGTAAGCTTTAAGATGACGTCTTTTAATACTTTGTATGTAGCATGGTTTTGGAATTAATAATACAAATATGAACAAGCAATATGTGACACCTACAGGTGTCAGTAGGATGTAACTGCAGAAACACCCAGAGGCATCTCTCGGCTGTAATGATGTTACATAAGTAGATGTGCAGTTCAAGAAGTGGCCATATTTGTGCAGACTAGATCAAAGATATCGAGGCCCCCATTAGGATGGTTAACTATTTGTAAAAGAGAGTTAACGTTTATAATGTCAAGGAAGTGGTGGGCATGCTGACCACTGGCGGTGTAGGTCAGATGTTTTATTGATGGATTGTTGAAGTCCCACAGCAGAACGATATTTGGTTTAATGGGGATTTCAGCTAATGTGTTAATATAGTTATCATGCTCAGAAGGGGACATATAGGGTGTTCAATAACTATGAAAGGGTAATTCGTCTTATTTATGGTGATTTCAGCATCCAGAAGTCCAAATGCAGTCTTCTGATGAACCTGTCATGAAGTGATGATATCCCTTACAAATACTGATACTCCCCTATAATTGTCAGGAGGTCTGAAGACATGATAGACATTACATCTGGGAAAAGAGGGAGTGATTTAATTGCTATGAAACCATGTTTCTGTAACTACACATATATTTATGTGTTCAAGTTGAAGGATATCCTCAAGTTTGGGCATTTTTTGCTAAGACTCGGCATTAAGTAGAGTCACATTAATTTGTTAGACTTTACCAGGTTGGAATTTCCATCAGATGGAGTCTGCCTAAAAATGCACTATGGGGATAGCAAAGTATTTAGCCAGCATGTGAAAGCTTTGGTAAGAGAGATGTAGATCATCTCTGGCAAAGCAGGAATACTTGCCAGCCATCAAATCTCAAGCTTACATATACTGAATCCGCCTATAACGGCACCAGCTGAATAAGCAACTATTAAAACTATCTTCCCTTTGAATGTTGGTGTCATTCTGGGTGATGGCAAAATACCACTCAAGACCAGTGTCATTCCTGTTTCAGATATGTGCATAGCACGCTTGATCACCTTCTCCATGTCCCTCCGGCTAGAGTGCCTGAGGTCATTCTTCCACACGTGGGCCATGACCATGTCATAGTCTCAGTCATGTTCATAGCAAGCTTGATCATATCCTTCTCCATGTCCCTCTGGGTAGAGTGCCTGAGGTCATTCTTCCACACGTGGACCATTATAAGGTCATAATCACATTTGTCAGGATAGAGGGTACTTAGTGCCCTTGTCAAGTCCCTCATCCTGACTCAAGAAAGACATCTGTCACACTATTGTTATCCAGCCTGGATGGTGCCACTATGTCTGACGATAGCGTCATCTCTTACTAAAACATTATTGTGATTTGGTGCAGCCTCACTGGACTGTAAGGGCTTGGCTCTGCATCTTATGACTCTTGGAAGTATGTGTACTGTCCGTGGGTACGAAACATGAAGGTAGGTGTGTCACTACATAAGCTAATGTGAACTAATGACTGAGATTTCTTAGTCTTTAACCTTGGAGGCTTAGGCAGCATTCTCTAAATAACATCAGCATAAGCTGGTTTAGTGGTAGTGCTCTGTCATGTGTGTGTGTGTGTGTGTGTGTGTGTGTGTGTGTGTGTGTGTGTGTGTGTGTGTGAGTGTGTGTGGGGTTTCACATATTGCTAACAATATTTATTTATTTATTGACACTGCTTCAAATCAAAATACTTAGTGCTGTCGGGTTGGCTACAGAAGGGGCAAGAGCTGATTAAATTCCATATTAGAAAAATGGGCTCCTTATATAGAATTAAATCCTTATGAACTCCTACATCCAGAACTACAATAGTCCACTCCCATTTAATCTCGACTCTTCTTTATGCTTCACCCATATACACTAATCTAAAAAAAAAGTAATCATGTCAAACTAGCTAACTCCTATAATAATGTAGCCAGATTCGCTACTGGGAACCTGTTTAGAACTCACCGTTGTCAGTACATTCAGCAACTTAACTGGCTCGAACTAAAATCATTTTGCTACTCTCTCAACTCACCATTGTTCATAAGATATTTTATCAACCTAACAACACCCCTATACTTTCCAGCCTTATCACCCCCTATAGTAATCTCAACTCCTTACGCTCCTCTAGTAAACTTCATCCTAGCATAAGCAAGTCTAATAACTTGGCTGGTGACTCCTTGTTCTCCAATACTGCGGGAAAACACTGGAACCTTCTGCCACCTGATTTAACTTTACAACCCTCCCTGCCGCTCTTTAAGCAAAGGCTCAAGAAACATCTCAGGACACACTGGTTATGCCCCTGTTGCAACCCTGACTAATTTTCTAATTTCTCTACCACTACTTCTATATTGCCTGCTTTCACCAATGAATACTGTTTAGGAACTATTACTAGATATTTAATTAACTTATGTCCTGAATGTTATTTGGAATGTTCTGTATACTAGTATACTACCTCTGACTATATACTGTAAAGTCACTTACCCTATCCTGTTAGATTAGAGGTAACAAATGTTTTGTCCTCTCATTACTATACTGTAATTAATTATTTTAACATCCTTGTTTTTTATAATACTGCATGACATATTTGTGTGAAACTATTTTGCTTGTTTACTTTTGGAGCTTTTCTCCCCGGGCCTCCACTGAAAATGGATATACATCCAGCTGGACTAGCCCGGTTAACAAATGTAAAATAAAATAAATAAATAAATAAAATTAGCACATGCAGATGACAATATAAACAAATATTCCATAAAAAACAGATAACATCTCTTTACCTGCAGTAGACAGAGGCTATGTTAATAACTTACTACTGATATAAGACAGAGGGGGATAACTGACTGGACTACAAAAAGGTGATATATGGAACAGGATGAAGAATAAAAGAATACAGGCTATGAGTGTAAAAGTGACAGAAATCTGTAGAATCAACATGCTAACCAGTATCAGGAATAATTAGTTACATCTGATTCAAGATGACATCAATCAGAACAACAATCTAGGTTCAGACCAAGTCAAGCTGGTCAAAATATATGACGTAGAAGTGAGATCTCCAAATGCCACAACCATGTTACAGCTGGTTCAACTGTAGGCAGAGTAGTGGAGACTGTGGGAACAAAACAGTCTGAAACTACAGGAAGTTGGGCTACAAACAGCAAAGAATGAAGATGCTGAAGAAACTGGGAGAAATTGGGGAGACCAACAATGTGTCAGCAGTATTCAGAGACAGCATTTAGAAAGGTATGCTTGGGAGTTTTCTCAAAAGAAGGGAGGTAACTCTTAAGAAGACACCAAAGTGGTTGAGAAAGGAGGTTACTCAAGAAAAATGAGGACATTTAAATGGTGGAAAGTAATAAAAGGGGAGGGAAAGAAGCAGGCATATAATAAGGGTCCCTATTAGATCGACAAAAAATCAAAATCTCGAATGGCTTAGAAGTCGAAAATGCCGTTCTTTGTAATCGCTATTGTGAGATCGTGGTACAGTGAAGATCGGAAAATTTGCCCTTTGCTCACTGTAGTGCGATCTCAGAGTTGGAATATATATATAGTGGGGGTGTGGGGGGGTGCAGCTCCCCACAATAGCAATTTCATTTTCCTGCATTTCCGCTCATATGAACGTTCGAGATTTTCAAGTTTCTTCTATATAATATAGACCCTATAATAAGGCTAGAAGGGAAAGAACTAATAAGATGAGGAAAGCCAAAGCCAGGCTGAAGAGGAAACTAGCTCAGGAGGAAAAGTGCAAATGGAAAGAAGTTTTCAGCATGGAAGAGAGATTAGGGATGAAAAGGATATTGCTGAAGTACTGAATTATTTTTTTCTGTATTCAGATAAAGAAAAGAGGGTAAGGTACTGTATTGAAAAGGGAAGTAGGTATTGTGAAGTGAGAGATGGAAATTTAGGTGAAAGGGTATGGAAATGTTAGAAATTGAACTGAATAATAAACAGGAAAACAAAGCACAGGGCCTAGATGTGATACTGGTCAGGGAACAGATAAACCTAGTACGTATGCTGGCAAAACCACTAATGGAAATATTTACTAGAACTTTAAGCAGTAGTACAGTGTCAGATGACTGGAAAGGGACTTCAGTTGTCTTATGTCTTTGGAAGAGGTACCAGGGCCAGTACAGGTAACTGCAGGTCTCTCAGCTTGGTGGCAGTGGCAGGGAAAGTGATTGAAATGATCTGGAGTGAAAGATGTCGGATCTTTATAAAGGACAAACAGCTTCAGGACCCAAACCATGATACAGTAAACTCTCGGTTAACCAGCACCCATGGGGATTGGTAGATGCCAGATAACTGCAGTTTCTGATTGCTTGAAAGTTACTATTAAAAACAGGCCTGACTAATACTGTACCCTATACTATTTGTTTGGTTTGACTTGTTCTTAGGTGGAGAGAGGGAATAGGGAATTTACTCCTATCTTCCTTTTTAAAACTCTAAAAACATAAGGTATGCTTCTGCGGGGGGGGGGGGGGGGGGCAGAAAGTGCAACACATGAAAATTGTACTGCATTTTTTCGATTTTTTTTTTCTGGTTGCTTGCGTTCCAGTTAATAGAGCGTCTACTGTAGCTTTTTTCAGTCAAACTTCCGGACATTATGTGAGGGTAACTGCAGAGTTAGATGAGAGACTGCCACTGGCTGTGGAATACCTGGACTAAGTAAGGTCTTTAAAGCAGTACCACATCAAAGACTAGTCGATAAACTATAAGGGCTAGCTATAGGGTATAGACCTGTGAATCAGACTGAGATATGGCTTTAATGAAGAACTCAGAGAATGCTGGTTTGAGGAAGGCTGTATGGTGTAAGTAAAATGATCAGTGCTAT